>NW_026136720.1:34415035-34582535 GCF_905237075.1 Dicentrarchus labrax
CGCCAACACAGATTAGCGCCGCCTGCTGTTATGGGGATGTATTACGCCTCGCGCATGCGCAGAACGTACGCTCCAGTCGGCGTCAGTTTGGTGTGCACTTTTTTGACTGACTTGGGGAGACGGGAGCCGACTGATCAGACCGACTGCTTTTCTGCCGACGGTCGGCAGTCGGGTTGGTGTGTCCTGGCCTTTACAGGTTGAGAGGACCTCAGTATTTGGCAGACACTGACCTCTGTGATGTTGTTGTGGTCGAGGTTGAGCTTCCTCAGTGCCGGGAACATGGCTGTGTGAGATCCTACAGAGGGAACGTAAGACCAACTGTAAATATTAAGGCAGAGAGCAGTTAAATATTTACAACAGAGTGTTAGGGCCAGACTAAGAGAAACAATTAATTTTTTGTGGGGGAATTACGAGAAAAAGTTGTTACATTAGGAGAATAAAGTCGTAATATTACGAGAATAAAGTTGACTGTACGGTACGACTGAGACAAACAGCGGCTGCTGGGCTCAGGCTGAGGCTGCTGTTTGGTTGAGCTGCTCACGTCAGATCAGGAGGATGCTGTCCAGGCTTCAGTCCATCTTGAACAATGTCTCTCACCCTCTCTACGACACACTGGCCCAGCAGAGGAGCACCTTCAGCAGAAGACTCCTCTCACCCAGATGCACCACAGAGCGCCACAGGAAATCATTCCTGCCTGTGGTCATCAATCTCTACAACGCCTCCCTCAAGAGTCAGACACCCCCCCCCCCCCTCTGTAATTCTGACTCAAAACATAGACAATCATTCACTTTTTTCACATTAATACTGTACATTTGATCTTGTATATATATTTATATATATAACTATATATATGTAGTTATATATATAAATTTATATTTTTTGTGCTGAATGTTGTATATATATATATATATATATATATATATGTTGTTTGTATAATATGTCGTTTGTATATCTGAATAATTTCCCCCTGGGATTATTAAAGTATTTCTGATTCTGATAACTATCGAAGCTTTTTTCTCATTAAAACGACTTTTTTTTTCGTATTATTACGACTTTATTCTCGTAACATTGCAACTTTTTTCTTGTAATTTCCCAAATTTTACTTATTTTTTATTTATTTTTTTCCTTTTAGTATGGCCCTAATACTCCGTAGTAAATATTAAAATGTGACTTTAGGTTAGTTTTACCGGGAGCGGCGTCATCGAACCGAAGCTCAGACAGTCCGGTCCTCGACAAGTCCAGATCCTCCAGTCTGCAGTCAGAGAACAGAGTTTATTTCAGGAGCTTCAGACGGTCGACTGAACCGACAAGGAGAGTCTCAGCCGACCCGCTTTCCATCGGTCGGACAGTCGCAGAACAACAACAACAACAACAACAACAACAACAAACACAGAGACCATCGAGAAGAGGAGCCAGTTTACAGCTAGTTTTAGTGAAGTTGGAGAAGTTGGAGACTTTGATGTTACATTATTACAATGTTCAGTCTCTGTGCTGGTTGTTCAAAACCAGAACCAGAACCGCTGTTTCTGAATGTAAACTGAGATAAACTGCAGGTTCCATAAGCAGCTGTAGTTCAGGGTCTGTCAGCGAACGGACGACAGCAGAGTTCCTGTTTCTCTTCTGCAGCCAGTTGAGGTTGCAGCTGTTGAGGACGAGGACTCTGAGGCTGCACCGATGGAAGAGTCTCCAAACTGTCCACACACAGAACGTATTATATTATTGTAACGCTGGTTACTCTTAGCGTTAACAATAGATTAACTACCTTTTGGGTCGTGGGTGAAGCAAGAGCACGGGGACAACTTCATCTTGGTTAGTCGATCCACTTTAATGTCCGTTTTTAACAGTAGGACAACTGATCACTCTTAACATCATATCACTCTGCCAATCTTAACCATTGGTAACATTCCAGGTACACGCACCTTATGTAGTTCCTCATCTACAGTGCAGAACAGAATACAAATATGCTTATATATGTAATTACCCTTAATTCATTTATGCAAATTCAATAAACATAGTAAAGTAATTCACAAAATAAATCTCATCTTACATTCTTCCCTCTCTTCAGATGAAATGTCCTCATTTCAAAAGTTATGAAAGATAAATGTCATCTCACAACCAAAATAGTAAATAAACACTTAAGTACTACTACTGAGCATTCCAACCTGTGGGTAAATAAGGAAATAGTAAAACAACATAATAGTCACAAGAATAGATATAACCATTCAAATTATATCAGCTATAAACGCCAGAAAACTACCATATGCTAGAACATTTCACTTTTTTTTTTTTTTTTTTTTTACACATTCAGTAAAACACAACTTCAAACCTGTGAAATACCAGAATAATGAAACTACAGTTTACAGCATAGGTAACGTACTAACATCCAACATATAGGGTATTTATTCGTTCTTCTTTTAAACATCTGCAAATGTTAAGCATCAAACCTAATCAGCAAATTAATCAATAAATGTCCCAATAAATGGTCATACACAGTCCATATCTGTTATATCTGGGAAAGGGTTTGCTCACAGCATGAGCCGCTGCGGTCTCCGAACAACCCGTCCCGAACAAGTGCTGGGTAAGTCAGTGGAATATGTCCCAACAGGCACTGCAAGAGCAGCATCAGTCCGTTGGTTATGCTGTGGCTGGACATGTGAGACCCGTCCTGATGGTCCCCGCAATAGGGGAACAGAGGGGCAGGCTGGGGCAGAAGCCTGTCTAGTGTCAGAAAATAAGGTGAGTATCCCATGCTAGAATGTGGAGTAGAGTTAAAGGAGAGAACCACAGCTGGCAAATAGTGGTCCCATTCACCACCATGATGATGAATGAGCTTAGCCAATTGCTCTTTTAGAGTCCTGTTAAATCTCTCAACCATCCCGTTTCCACGTGGGGGGTAAGGTGAGGTCCTTTTCTTTTTGATGTTCAGTCTCTGACATATTGTGTGAACGATTTCCGATTCATATTGTCGTCCCTGATCTGAAAACAGTTCTTCTGGAACACCATGTTCAGGAATATATCTTTCACAAAGTAGTTGTGCTACTGTAGTTGCTTTCTGATCCAACATAGGAAACGCATTAACATACTTTGTAAAATGATCTTGTACTACAAGCACATATCTATGTCCACTTGAGGTGAGTGGGAGCTCAGTAATATCTGTGCACACAAACTGGAATGGTCTCTCTGCTTCTATAGATTGCAGAGGAGCTCTGTGCTGTGGAACAGGTTTTCTGTAAACTTCACATGTATGACACATAGTACAAAAGTTATCAATATCAGTTCTCATGTTTGGCCAACAGTGCATAGACAGGGCTTTCTTGAATGTGCGCTCAGCACTGTAATGACCAGAACAGGGATTGCCATGAAGAATGCTCATAGTCTCTGTGATTAGTGTGGTGGGAATCAGTACTTGATACACAACTGGCTGTCCTGGTGCGGTGTGAGCCTTTCGACAGAGTAAGTCATTACACAGCACCAGTTTAGGGAATTGCCACCAGAGTTTTCTTTGAACTTTCCCTTTTACATGTCTGAGGTAAGGGCGTTTGTTTTCCTGTACCCATCCATACACTTCTGAGAGAATGGGGTCAGACAGTTGTTCAGCTACAATGTCATTTCCTTGACTAGAAAGTGTGTGTTGCAACAATTCCATACCTGTGTTGGTTGTCTGAACAGCAGTAGTGTCTCTTTCTGAACAGCAAACCTGAGCTGTTTCGCTGGCCACCAAAGAAGGCTGCACTGGCGTGACATAGCGTCAGCTATGTTTCCGTAGACTGAGGAGTGGACGATGATCAGTAACGATTGTAAATGGATTACAACTCAAATAGTGTCTGAAGTGTCTGACAGACCAGACAATGGCATAAAGTTCTTTGTCATATGTGGACCACTTTTTCTCTGTGCGGGTCAGAACATGACTAGCATAAGCTATAACCCGTTCCTTTCCATTTTGAACCTGAGAAAGCACCGCACCAACTGCATAGTTAGAGGCATCCGTACTTAGAATGAATGGCTGATGAAAGTTTGGAAATGCCATTATTGGAGGGGAGCAGAGTGCATCTTTTAATGTCTGAAATGCAGTCGAGCACTCTTCAGTCCATTCAAACGACACATGTTTTTGTGTGAGTCTGTGAAGAGGATGAGTGATGAATGCATACTTGTGCACAAAACGTCTGTAATAAGAGCACAATCCCAGAAATGCTCGTACATCAGTAGGTGATCTTGGGACAGGCCACTCAATGTGTCCCATATACTTGACTGCAGATTTGCAAAAGTCACATTTCTTTGAATTTAGTTTCAAACCTGCTTGTCTGAATCGTGTAAGAATGTCTGTCAGGTTTTGGATATGATCATCAAAGTCTCGTCCCATGCAAATTATGTCATCAAGATAAATGACACATGTAGTCCAGTGGAGACCTCTCAAAACAAGTTCCATTAGTCTCTGAAAAGTTGGTGGTGAGTTTTTCAGACCCATAGGCATCACTTTTAATTGGTAGAGACCATCGCCTGTTGTAAATGCAGTTTTGGGTCTGTCTGCAAGATCCATTTCAACTTGCCAGTATCCACTTGACATGTCCATGGTGGAAAAAAACTGAGAGCCAGATAATGCATCCAAACTATCATCAACTCTCGGAAGAGGTTGTGCATCAGTGATGGTAACTGAGTTCAGTTTCCTGAAATCGACACAAAATCTGTATGTGCCATCTTTTTTTTTCACCATGACCACTGGGCTGGCCCAGGGGCTTGTACTGTCCTCAATGAGATTCTGAGCTTTAAGCTCCTCCACCTGATGGTGAATTTCTGCTTTCATGGCAGGAGAGGTACTGTAGGCTCTTTGTGAGATTGGAGTGTCACAGCTGGTTGTAATTTTGTGTGTAACCAGGCGCGTCCTTCCAAAGTCATGTGAATGTTGACTGAAAACATCCGAGAATGAACTTAAAATGTCTTTCAGTTTCTTATTTTGTGCACTTGTGAGGTCAGGGTTTGAAATGTCAGGCAGTACAGTTGGCTTCGACATTACAGGCATCTGAATGTTGACATTACAGACAGAACTTTCCATCACAGTGTACTCATCTTTGCTGTTGCCAGATGTGGCATGAAAAGTGCCTATCTGAGTGCCACAATATAACATGACGTCCTCGCTGGAGGGGTTAGCTACTCTCACATAGATGGAACCTTGTTCAGCTTTTGCTACAGTCCATGCAAAACCGGTAGTTGAATGATTTGTGTAGTGCGGTTCAAACACACCTGCATAGTCATGAGGCACTAGTCCTTTAAGTGGTACATCTAGTTTAGCAGTGATGACCATCTCTGACATGGCTGGAACTGTAACTGTAGAAGACAGTGTAACATCAGTTAGCTTAGGGACATACTGGTGTGGGCTAACCAGTGGTACTACTTTGTCATCTACTATGAGAGTCATGTTTCGGGTGTTTACAATAATTCCATTAGCAACCAGAAAATCCCAGCCCAAAATCAGTGGTTTAGTACAGTTTCTGACAACTTGAAGAGCATGTGTCATTGGCTTGTGGGCAATACTTAAATTGACTAAGATTGAACCAACTGAGTCCAGAGGGTCACCCGTGACACTGGTGAGAGGAAGAAACTGCTTTACAATTGGCTTTTTGTGGAGAGCAGTTGTAGACATCCTAAAATCCTCGCTGATAACTGAAATGTCAGCTCCGGTGTCAACAAAAGCATGCACAAGAGTGTCCTCAATCACAACTGACACATATCTTCTTGGCACATCAATCCCAGACAAACTCTCTGGTTAAGTCAGTAGGTGAAGCATTACTGTCTGTATGGACCTGGGCGAAGACAGTAGTTGGCAATTGGCCCTCATTGTCAACTACTCGTAGTTTACCTTGTTGATATGAGAAGGGGAATGGAACCGTACATGTCCAGGACTTGGAGAGCGATCAGAGGAATGTCTGTCCTCACGGCGTTCAGGAGAGCGACCACGCTTTGAGTAGTCTCAAGGTGATGTGGGCTGTAGCCACGTGCATGGCGCTCAGATGATCCAGAACGAGTGTAGGAATCCCGTCTGTCATACCGGTCCCTTTCATGCTTTGGGGGTCCATAGTTATCCTTAGGTGAGTATCGATCATAAGAAGATTCTCTATAGGGATATCTGTCTGAGGAATAGTAACGGCTGTGGCCCCGTCCACCATCAGGAGTGGCGCTCCGCTGACGAGATCTGTAGTCTGATGAGCCGCGTCGAGTGTCCTGTTGCTGGCGTTGCACCTCTAGCTGTAACTGCTCAACTCTTTCTGAAAGTGTCTCCAGTGTTCTCTGCATTTTCCGAAAATCATCTGAGGTGGCAGAGTGGACACTGAGAGGAGTTGAAGATGTAGGAAGGGGAGTGGGTGCCAAAGGAGGGACAACAGGTGACACAGGTGCCTGAGGGTGATGAAAACACCCTGCTGGCATGATGGGCGGTCTCAATCTGTAGTGCAAATTTAAGAGCAGAGTCCAGTGTTGTAACACCATGTTCATGACAACGCAGCTGAAGATATGGCTCAATTCCAGCAATGAAGCGTCTGAATTTTTCTCCATCTTTAGCGTTTTGTCCATATGTGGGAAAAGCTTCCTCCACTAGTCTGCTAATTTCAGCAGCAAGTACTGGAAGAGCCTCACCAGGTAGGCGAGTGCAGGCGTTGACATAACTTTGAAATGTAGACAGATAAGCTGTCTGTCCAAAAACAGCTTTCAGCTTTTCTTTCACTGCAGTATAGTCAGATTTTGTTGCATCTGGCAGGCTATCCCAGTAGCTAAAAGCAGCACCACCCAGACGTGTGGGCAGCAGTTTAGCAAAACTGTCTTCATCATAATTAGGATTAGCTTCTACAGACACTTTAAAACATCTGCACCATTTTGAAAAGTCCTCTTTTCCATCTCCCATGAAAACATGAGGAAAATCCCCTTTACAATACTGTGGCATAACATGGCTAGAGCCAGGAGGAAGGGGCCGTTCGTTCCAAACGTTACTGTGACTGGTCATGGTTAATGACACTGACCACCTTTTAACTTGCAGAGGCACAACTCCTCAAAAGTGCATTTAATGTTCAACAGTCTCAACTTTGCTGAGCTAGGCAAGTCCGCTTTGAGGATGTAGTATTCAGAGAGACACGTGAACAACTTTACCGTGCGACCGTCCCACAGACCCAGCTTGGTGTTAGCTTGTAGCAGAAGTCAATGGTGAGGAGAAAAAAAGAAAACAGCAGTCGTCGTTCAGGCAGGTCGCTCGTTAATAATCCCCGGCAAAACTCAAAGTCTGCAAAAATTAGCAGTCCACAAACCCGCTGCCACCAGTGTAACGCTGGTTACTCTTAGCGTTAACAAGGGTGAAGCAAGTGCACGGGGACAACTTCATCTTGGTTAGTCGATCCACTTTAATGTCCGTTTTTAATAGTAGGACAACTGATCACTCTTAACATCATATCACTCCGCCAATCTTAACCATTGGTAACATTCCAGGTACATGCACCTTATGTAGTTCCTCATCTACAGTGCAGAACAGAATGCAAATATGCTTATATATGTAATTACCATTAATTAATTTATGCAAATTCAATAAACATAGTAAAGTAATTCAAAAAATAAATCTCATCTTACATTAGAATAATAATAATAATAATAATAATATAATATACAGATTAAAACTCAACTAAACTAATATAATTTTACTGTAATAGCAGAATCTACTGTATTTATTACAATAAAGTTTTTACCATAAGTTGTTATATGAACGCTGTGATGATGGTTTACAGTCTTACAGTAATATATAAAAACTACTTCTTTCTTTTAAATGTTGTGAGATATCAAAGTGTCTTACTGTTAGAGAAACCAGTGCTACATGGAGGAAGTAATAAAGGATTGTTTGAGGATTGTTTGTTACCTGCGCTCCTCCACTGCCAACCATTTGAGCTTCTTAGAGGAGATGGAGATCTCCTCACGCAGCACCTCCTCGGAGTCGATCTGGTACTCCTGCTGCACGGCGGTCAGGTAGTCCACTCCGTAGCTCACCTTCGCCGGCCGCACGAAGGAGCCTCCTTTAGGGTGTCTGAGAGAGCGGGAACCCATCTGCCTCATTTTAAACATCATTCTTTCTCTGTTAAACACTGTAAGAGCTACACTGCCCTCCAGAGGCCAAGCACAGGAACTACACTGCCCTCCAGAGGCCAAGCACAGGAACTACACTGCCCTTAGACAATGTGCCACAAGATAAAACTGACAAACAAACATTTAAACTAAACACTAAACTTGAATGTGTCTTTTAATCCTCTAGAGGATCTTCGTCTTGATGATGAGCGACCTCCGACCGCTGAGAATTACCTGCACGTAAAATACTGGACTCCGTCGTGGCTGCCGTCGTGTTTGCCTCTCTCTGGATTATCCCACTCGACTCCGAGCCAAAGCCCTGAACACACCACGAACATTTGGTTAACGGGGAGGCAGAAGAACACCGGATTATTTTTAAAGGTGCTTTATAAATAAAATGAGTTATTTTCTCTTGTATGGGGGAAACATAATACCAAACTAAACTAAAACAATCTGAAGAAATATTCAACACGGGTTGAACAGTTTGGCTGGAAAGAGTTTTTCTTATCATATTATATTTAGTCTCACTGTAAAACATAATGAGTTAGTTCAACTCAAACTGTTTGAGGACACCGACTGCTGTCGTGGAAATTCTTCCCAAACGTGAGAGGTGCTAAGTCTCTGAAGAACTTTTAAGCCGGTGTGATAATCAAGTCACTTTAATTCATGCTGCATGGAGAGAAGGTTACATCACAAACAATAAACCCCCTGTGTGTCTTGCAAATGTTACTCCTGTAAATCCAGGTCTCTCTTACCAAATGGTCTTTTGATCTGTGACTTCCCCCTGGCTCTTCCTATCATTAACTCAACCTTTTGACCAGGGGCGGATCTATTTTATTACCCCCAAATCCTGTTTCTCTCCCACACTGCCTTTAATCATTTAAGTCTATTAACTCAAACAATTTAAGCATTAACAATATTTGATTTGACTCAAGTATTTATTGTGAAGATAACTTGGGTAAATGAAGTTAATTGTACCAATTCCATTAAAACTAGTAAGTATATTACACTCATATGCAGCAACTCTCCAAACAGCTGATGTACAATACAAAATCTACAATTAATTGATTCTCCAAATGGTCTCTGGCCCCAGACATGATGACAAACCTTTAATATAATCTGACCGATAAGATAATCAGTTTAAAAAATATATTTTTTCCGGTTATTTCACATCAATTTAAACTACCCCTTCATATACAATTACAATAAAAACAAAATAATGGAAAAGCTCATTTGACTGCAAACAACAAGAATGATATAAAACTGTATAGAAACTGCTGTTTGCATTGTTTGTAGTAATGGAAACAGTTTCAGAATATTACACTTTCTTACTTGAACGTTGACCCGGAGATAACAATACCAACAGTGGCCCCAAGACAGTGTGACTTTGAGACCCCTGCATTACAGTCATCTATGAAATAACCTGAATCCGTAACCAACTAACGACTAACGACTATATTTTAAGGAAAAGCTCCACAGAATTCTTTCTGTTCGAGGTGGAAACACAAAATCTGCAGTGGAAACTGTGGAGACATGTGGCTGCACACAGCAAAATCCAAATGTTTGATTTCACACATTCATTTTGCCCAAAAGGTAGAAAAAGGTCATTTTATTTTGAAAAATCACAATAATGAGTAAAACATTTGTTAAATATCAGATTGGCTCTGGATCAAAGTACATATTATTGGGGCCCGAGCAGCGACCGCTGAGGGAATTATTATTTGTCTTAACTGAAGTTATGAAATGTGGCACAAAAGTTGGCGTACGACACGTACATTTTCATCTCATATAATGGCTCCACAGCGCCCGTTAAACTGTGTTGTTACCGGAATGCATGAAAATCGGTACGCACATGTATCATGACCAAACGTACAAAAAAGCCTCTTGGAGCCATGCCCCAAACCCAACAGGAAGTCTGCCATTTTTCATTTAATGTGCAATTTTGCAGTTGTTGCAATATTCAAATTTCATGTGTTTGATGAGAGTCTTGGCCTGAAAACATTTACTTGCCAATATTCAGTCATAGTCACAGTGTCACCTACTGGAAACAGGAAGTAAGCTTTGTACAGTAATCTTCATCTGATTTACGTGTGATATACTGGCTCATAATGCGACCGCGGCACTCCCCGACGTACACGGACTGCAGCTTTAACTGAAGTTGAATCCAATGGTACCAAGTATTTGATATAACTCCTTATAGTTTTTGAGATTCAGCCATTTCTGTATTTAGTCGTTAGTCACGAGGGGTTAAGCAAAATCTGTATGAAATAAGCAAAATCCTTAGTTACAAAATTTCGGCGGCCCTTAAGGGACATGGGGGATAAAAAAGTACTTTTGCATAGAGAAATATTTGTTAAAAAAATTACTTCTGGAATCAGCAAACCAAAGCAATGGAGAGGCTCATAGCTGAGACATTACGTCAGTGCTTGGTTCTAGTCATGGTTTTCAAATCAGTGAAAGACAGCCGAAGAGGACTGTTGGTGAAAGGGAGATATTCTCGGTGGACAAAGTACTCGAACTCTGACGTAATGTCTTTATGTTTGAGTCCAAGGTCAGAATGAAACTCTGTGAAACTCTCCGTAGCTTTGGTTTGATATTTCCCAAACAACGATGACCCTTGGGTTTTACTTTAAAGAGCTTTTTTACACTCCAAATATTTATCACAGGGACACAAAACTAAACCCATGTCCCCCTAAGGGCCTCCATACAAAATAGGCAAAAATAAGCAAAATCCTTAATTATGAACGTAAACAAAACTGATCTGAAATAAGTAAAATAAACAAACACAAACAAAATTCACACAAAATAAGCAAAATTCTTAATCACACAATTAAGTAACACTGGTACAAAATAAGCTAAATCCTGTATAAAATTAAACTTATGAAATAAACAAAATCCTGAATTACTAAAAGAATCAAAATACTGAATAGTTCAAATAAGCAAAATCCTTGATTACTAAAATTAGCAAAAATCCTTAATGTTAAAAAAAATAACCCAAATCTTTCTGAAAATAAGTAAAATCCTGAAACAAAATGAAGTAAGATTCTTAAGATTTATGTTTTCACGTGGATCTTTGTCTAACGTTATCTAAAAATGTAAAATCCTTGACTGAGCTGATGGCTGTGTGTCAGCTGTGAAATCCATGTGGATGTGAGAGGAGCTCCTTGGAGGACCTACTCTGCTCCCTGAGCTCCTTCCTCTTCAGTCGGCCCTCCTCCAGCTGCAGGAACACCCAGGTTATAATCATCCAGCTCAATGTTCTCCTGTCTGCCCGGCTTCTGCCCCCTGCAGGCCTGGAGAGACACGACAGCATGAGTCCCCTCTTCAGTTCAATAAACAGACAGAGTGCTTCATTTCAGTCAGTCCTCTTAACAACAGACAGTGTCAGTACCTTACAGCAGCAACAGAGGGCAGTGTTCACCAACAGCAGAGTCAGCAGCAGGAGGACCACTCTGATGAAGTGATGATGAACTGATGGATCTGATCAAACACATGGACAGTCATCACATCACAAGGTGTTTTCTCCCAGAATCTGTTCAGTGAACTGTTATCTGACCACACATCCTGTCTGCATTGTTCTCCAAACTAAGTTAGCATAGCCCCGATCAACCAAACTCCATTCAGAAAACAAACATTTCAAAAGTTATTTGCTTGTGGTCTTGCAGACAGACCCGACTAAATAACTTGAGCTTATGTAGTTATTTCAGCATCTTTTGATCCGTTTATTGCAATTAAATCACAGCAAATTGTGTTTACTCTGTAAATATGGTGAACAGTGAAATACCTCAGTCAGTAACCAAACATGATCTGTCCTACAGTATGTTGTTTGCTGTTGACATTTACACACTTATATAAGTTTGGACACTATATGACATGTGTAACACAATGACAGTAGTCTCTGTTGTCAGCTGATCATCTTTCCAAAGCTGCATGTAAACAGTCAGTGAGACAGTTTCTCTGCTTCAGCTTACCTGAGACAGTGAGAGAGAGCAGACGGCTCTCAGAGGAGAAGTTATGAGAGAAAACATAGACGTGATAAACACAGCTGTAGTTTCCTTGGTGGGCGGGCTCTGCAGCAGGAAACAGGAAGTGGGCAGAGTGATTGACAGCTGGCTGGGTGTAGTTGTGCGTTGTGTTGGAGGAGGTGAAGGTGAGCTGGAAGGAGCCTCCTGGGTACTGTGGCTGGATGGAGCAGCTGATGGTGAAGTTGGAGCCCCTGAGCACCCAAAACTCCTGCTGCTGGGCCTCAGAGACCCCGTACGTGGAGGAGGACACAGAGATGTTGGGCCGAACCAGCAGGTCTGTAAATGAGATGAGATGATGAAAGGTTGCATTGATGATGTGAATGTCACTGGAGACATGGAGCAGACAGACAGACAGACACACAGACAGACAGACAGAGACAAGCCCACTTCTGACTTCAGGATGTCATGTTCATGTCATATATGATGTAAGATGATGTCACTGATGGGCTAACCTGAACAGGTGAGATTCAGGATGTAGGAAGAGGAATCTGATAATGCACACTCCCTCAGAGAAGATCCAGACTGAACACAGTCAGAGTCGATCCACCACACAGGTCTGTCTGAAGACTCCTCTCTCTTTACTACAGAAACAGCAGAACCACAGTCCAGATTTCTACAGAGAACATTTGCTTCCTTCAGGGTCCAGTAGGAGCCCCCCACTGGTCTCCAGTCTCCTTTATGTTTCAGCTCCAGTGTTCCTGCACAGCGACTGTCTCCTCCCACCAACCTGACAGACTCTGAACAGAAACAAGAGAGTCATCAGTAAAAGAATAAAGTGAGTTTCATCAGAACAGAAATGAACCAATCAGAGCTGCAGCTCCTCTTCTACCTGAGCAGGTGAGTCCAACAGCTTTTCCAGGTGAGCAGGTGTTTCTAGCTGAGCCTGAGCTTCTACAGTCCAGGAGAGCAGACTCATGGCCTCCACACTGGAACTCTTTGGTCCACATTGGAGCCTCCACTTCTCCATAGAGCGCCCCCTGGAGGACTGAAGGAGCCCCACAGCCGAGCTCCCTACAGACCACCTCTGCATCCTGCTGGTCAAAGTCATCTTCACACACTGAGGACCACCACTGGTTAGACTGGTCAGACTTCACCTCCAGTCTGCCTGAGCACAGACTAGACCCATTCACCAGCCTGACAGAGTCTGGACAGATAATAGAAGATACAATAGAGAGAGAGAAAAGACTGAGAAGATCTGTAACCCAGAATAAAAATCTGTGTATACAACGATCCAGAAAATCTAAAAGAATAGAAGAAGAAGTTAATTAATCTGTTTATCGAAATTAGATGTTTACACTCTTCTTATTTTTCATTTCAAACACACATTAGCCTGAAATACACACAGGTTGTTCCTCCTCTATTGTTGAGAGGAAAGAGGGAAATAAAACTATAAAAAGAGTAACTGGTTGAAATAAATAATGACCAAACAAACAATTATCATTCATGAATTAAGGTTTCTCTCTGCTTTGGAGAAAATCCATCATTCAAATTGTGATTAAAATGCTTCAACAGCGACACCTGCAGGACACCCCTAGTGTTTTTAAGGAAAGTGCAGCTGCTGTTTCAGTGTGGGTATTTACCAATGGTGCTGGGATCATTACTGTCATATTTCCTTTGTAGCAGAGAAATAGAGCTGCTGTGTTTGAACTACTTTGTTGAGGATAACTGCCAACTTTGATTCAATCCTGCTTCTTGTTACATCTCACAACCTTTCAATCAGGAAAGACCTTATTTTGGAGTGGACAAATATATTTAGATGATATGTGCTCAGTGAAGATCAGAAATGTAAAAGTCTTTGGCGATTAGACCTCATCGTAAAGTCATCGTATTTGAGGGGGTTGGTGGAGCTGTGATTAGTATAGGGAACCCCCAAAAGAATAGAAAAGAATGAGAAAGGAACAACGAACCAGGTAAAAATGCTTCAATCCTACCGTACCAGACAGCAGGGGATCACTTAAAATATGTAATATGTAACAGGAACATATAGCTGGAAGTAAATGATTGTACAATAATGCCATACTGAGGTTGTATTGACCATGACGTGGCAAATGAGATCGGACTAAATTACAACAAGCCGGCAAATGTAAAGGAGTGTTTTCACAGAGGAAATGTGAGCTTGATACTAGAAGAAAATGAGGTCAATTATATGAAATAATGATTAAGATCAGTATGTAACATAATGGAAAGTTCATAGGACCAAACAGAAATATAAAATATCATAATACCAAGTAGAAATTAAAGTCAGCAGTGACAAACTGAAAATGCAGATTTGTTGCATGAGTTCAGGGAGACTGTAGTATAAAATTTAGAGTAGGTAAGTGCATATTATAAGTAGGTTAGTGCATATTACAAGTTAGTAATCAATTAATCACACAATAATCACACAAAAGTTTTCTTATGCACTGTTGTTTGTTCACACAGATAACTGGAAATCAAGTAGAGAGCACTATGTTTTAAGTAATGATGATTTTGAGTAGAATAGATTTATATAAGCTCACAAGGATGTTAATGAAGGCATGTGTTTTAAGTTTATATGATTTCATGAAAAGCACAAATACAAGTTTTCTTATCAGTAGTAAGCACCATGGTTATTTAGTAAAAGTTTGATTTAATGTGTGGAACATATAGAATGTGTGGTTGTAACACAAGTTTTCTTATCATAACTAGAAATGAGCACTGATTATACCAAATGTATGTGTGTGGTTGTAACACAAGTTTCTTATGATATTATAAAGTTTATAAAGTTTTTAAAAAATACAGTAAAAGACATCTGTGACATAATGGTGTAAGGAAAAGGTAATAAATGGTTTTAAAAATATAGAAGTACAGTAAACTAGATTCTAATGGTGTAATCATGATGAAAGGAGAGCCAAAAGAAAATGTCATGGCCTACTAGTGTAGGCCATGAAGCCTGTGGGTTCAATGATAAGAACATAGGCCTGACGGGGCACCAGTAGGATGGAGCGTGGGCAAAACAAAGGCAGGATAATTGAGCTGATAAGACAACCACTAGGATGGCGCATGGGCCCAACAAGGGCAAAATAATTGGGACCCACGTACTGGTGGAGATTTAGGGTCTTTTCAAAGTAGATATACACCATTTTGTCGTGGATGGAAAAGGTAGAAGGTGGGCAGGACTTGTGACAGAGGGCAAAAGTATATAAGAAGAAGCTTTGTGAGGATGAATTCAGTCTTTCCACGGAGGGCTCGGGCTTTGTTTGTCTGTCAAGATAATAAAGCTCTATTCTACTGCCAACTTTGATGAATCCTGGTTGTTATTTTCCCACCTGAAGGAGAATAACTTTTAGACCTAATTTGGACTTAGAAAATCGTATGTTGGACACACCTTCTGATCAAAAAGAGAACTCATTCTGACCCAGACCCAACTAGACCATAGGTGTAGCATGTGGAACCTAATAAAAGGTCATAAGACCGAACAACACCAACTTAAATAAAATGGAAAACAGAACTTAACGTCTGACAACTAAACAGAAATTAAAGTCAGAGATGGCAAACAAAAGTGAGGATCCGACAACCAGGGGCGCCATATAGGGGGTAAAAGTTAGGACAATTCCAAGGGCCCATGACTGACAGGGGCCCCAAGAAATAGGTAAAAACTAATTTTTAATTAATTAATTTAAAAAAAAAATACTAAACCAACATCATTCAGTATATATATTTCAAATATAATAATATAACTAATGATCTCTTTGTTCTTACTTGTTTTTGGCAGTAAAAGTTAAATATCCCCATTGACCAAAAAGTAAACATCCTTATTGACCAACCACCCCCTGTATCTGCATTAAATGGTTTGGTCCTGCTTTAGGGCACTTATCAGTGACGGTGTTTGCAGTCAGTAGATGCTCCAGAACTACAGTGATCACAATGTTAACTAGTAAATCAAAATCTGGGTTTCAAAAAAGGAAAGAGAGAAAAGAGAGAGAGGAAAGACAAAGGAAAGGATGTCAATCTGTAACCCAGTGTTTCACCAAGAAAGGAGGCTATAGTCTGTGAGTGGTATTAACCTGTTGGCCTAATGTCCATAGTGAAATAAGATACAGCTACAGACTAGTGTCAGCCTACATTTAATCACCATTAATCAGTTCAGGGAAACGTTCAGCAACATATTCATATTAAATCATTGTCCCTGCACTTTTAGCAGACTTAATAACAGATGAGTCAGCAGCACCCCAGTCTCCCCATCACTGTACCTGTCCTGTCCCCCCATCACTGTACCCCTCCCTGCCCCCCCATCACTGTACCCCATCACTGTACCCCATCACTGTACCACATCACTGTACCCCTCCCTGCCCCCCCATCACTGTACCCCTCCCAGTCTCCCCATCACTGTACCCCATCACTGTACCACATCACTGTACCCCTCCCTGTCACCCCATCACTGTACCCCATCACTGTATCCTCCCAGTCCCCCCATCACTGTACCCCTCCTGTCCCAGTGAAGAAGGTGACCAACATTGTGTTCAATGACAGGCCAGTTAGCATCATTGCAGGGAGTCTGTGGGGATTTCTCTCTTGCTCTTTTTACCATTACAAAAAAGAAAATGTTTATTAATGACAGAAATTCTAACACATTAATAACAATTATTTTTTCACACAATGATCATTATGAAATAAATAACAATTAACAAGATGCAGCTACACAGCATTTTTGGAGACGTCTGCATTGCTTTACGTATATTTTGTACATTGCCTGTGACTGTTGCTGGTGGGGAGAGAGCTTTCAGTAAGCTAAAACTGATAAACTGTTTGAGGTCCACTATGTCTCAGGACAGACTTTGCAGTCTTGCCATGTTGTCCATTGAAAGTCAGTTGGCTAGAAAGCTCGACTTCAAAGACTTATCAGTGACTTTGCTAGCAGGAAGGCTCGGTGCTGGGCTCTTGGTGAGTCAGGCTGAGCGAGGGCCAGTGATAGCTGACAAATGGCATGGCTGTGGAGATTGGATATTACTACAGACATAATGCCCACAGCCTAAAAACTGAAAACAAGATGTATGGCTGGACTGCCAAAAACGTGTTGAGCTGTTATTTGAGAGAAACGTTTGGGTTTCCAGGAGTCCTTTGTTCTTATTTATACCTTTTAATTTGATGTCACTGGTACTGTTAGTTTGTTATGAGCATATTCCAAACCTCAAAACCTTTTGATTTAGTCATCACTTGATCTGTTTTGTGTCACTATAATAACCCTGGTGTGGAAATCTAATTTTACATGTCAACTTTATTTTCTTGTTGGCATATATGAGCAGCTAAGTTCAAGAATCTGCTGTTTTCATTGTTTTGAGAGGTTGATGTTAATTTATTTAGATTGAAAGGT
Source organism: Dicentrarchus labrax (assembly GCF_905237075.1). Lineage (NCBI taxonomy): Eukaryota > Metazoa > Chordata > Actinopteri > Moronidae > Dicentrarchus > Dicentrarchus labrax. Next base: position 34,432,484 of record NW_026136720.1, read on the forward strand.
TAATATATATGTAAGTTTGTTTGTTTCCTTTTTTTAAATCTTTCATTAATAATTATAATAATAATTCACGATAATAATAATTAATGATTCATTTCGTTAAGAGAATTTTCCATTTTGAAATTTTACAATAAAAATACATTGAGACTGTAAAAGATGTCCTTTAGCATATTTTTTATGGTTGCTTTTAATCTTGCATCAAATAGTGAACTGCATACTGTATGCAGACTTGCATGCATGTACAAATCACCAGCAGTAAATATTGTGCTAGTACTAGTATTGAACTACAAGAAGCAAGACAGTTGCAAGCCTTTAACTAGAGTTATGTAAAGCTTTTGATGGGACAGTTAGGTCCTAGAGATGTGGTGACAACAGCTGCGCAGAGGGGGTCCTGGCGGCGCCCCTGCCGACAGCCAAACTGAAAACAGTGAGTTTGTTGGGTCGAGGTCCTGCACACAGAGAAATAGGGGAATCATTTCTGTACCCAAAGGTACATTTGTTACAAAAGTCCCGTCTAAGGCACGAAAAAGGTCCTTAAGGTGATAAATGTGGACCTTTGTTTAATTTTAAAGGCACAAAATCATGGCTGACAGAAAGGGGAACATAATTGTAACAAGCTTAAGGTAGAGGAAAATGTTTCAGCAAATCAGTGATCACAAAATCTTGATTTAAATAGAGAGTTGGGCTGACTGAAATAAAATAGGCTACTAGTAAATTTCCATTCAATTATTGGTCTGTGTGGCCTGGGAATAATTTCATGAACCAAAGAACTAGGACAGCACTTCCATTCAACTTTTTTAATTTTGCCACAAGGACGTTTCAGCGTGTATTGGCAAGTTCACAGTGGATCTATTTGAGTGATTTTGTTCATTTAATCCCGTAGCTGATTGTCAGTGTAGCAGAGTGGAATGCTTCCAGTAGCCATTACCATTACTCACAACTGTATTTTATTAAGTATTATCACTGTTTTATTGTCAATGTATTTTCTCATTCTTTGTATTCCACGTTGGGGACTTGTTTTTCTGTATTTATTCAACTTTATTTGATGCCGTAGCCCTCCCTTATGGAGCCCCTGCGGAGTTGTGTAGTGCAACCTGTTTTTCCCCCTGCAGTCTGCTGTGGCATGAAAAGGTACTGAAAGTGTTAAAAGATGTAAACTAATTGTTATTTCTTTAAATACATTTTGGTGAATAATTGTAAAGCGGTGGCCTAAAGGCGGGTGGGGAAAGTGAAGAAGCAGCACTTGCCCCTCCCTCAATACCACCACTGATGTGCCCTTGAGCAAGACCCTTAACCCAAAACGCTGCTGTACAGCTGCTCAGTGGCTGTGCTTGTACTGGGCAGCTTCCAAGTATGAATGTGTAACAGTGGCTTCCTCTCAGTGAACCTTCCCTGAATAAATAAAGCTAAAAAAACATTGAATTTAAGTGGTTTTGCCACATAAAGGTACAGAATGCCATGTTGCTCCAGCAGTGCCTCATTAGACCAGAGAGCTGTTGCAACAGAGACGAAAGGTGAGGAGCGCCCTGTGAAGCCCTGCTGAACACAGAGGCCAGCTGCATGTAGACTTGGCAGCGACGAGGGACGCTGATTGGAGACATTGAGGAATTTTCTGGGAACTGATCGGTATGCGAGGACAGCTTGTACCTGACTGTGTTGATCTGGTTTTGTAGGCTACTGGTATTGATGCACGGTGAAAATTTCAGAAGTGAAAACATATTGCTGTGATTTGTTTGTTGGTGGTATACTGGCATTGATACACGATGGAAGATTTAAGGCAACAAAACATACCGACACAGGACCATGACTGGGCCCACTGCTAAAATATAGACTTGATGTGGTGCAGTAGTGGTTTGATCAGCCTCTCTCCGTCGTTATCTTAACATTGAATATGAATTGAGCTGAAGAATCCAAATCACATTTGCACAGAAATGACAGCTGAAAGCAGCAGAGAAAAGACCAGATTTAAAGTTTAACAGCAGCAACATGATTGGCTGGAGGAGATTGTGGCTAAATCTGATTGGATTAACTGAAAGAGTAAACGGCCATGGCTGATTAGAAAAGAGAGGGAGAGAATTGTGAATGAATGAGGCATAATGAGAAGGTCTTCCTGATTGAACTTACACTGAGCTTCATTAGGCCTGTAGGGTTCATCTGGAAACAACAGCAGTGAATACAATGATGTTGTTTTTAAGAACTCTTGGAAGCCATTGATTTACTGTTTCATTGTTATTGAACAGAAGAAAGTAGAGATAATCTGCCAACTAGTGTAAAATAACACGATGCTGTGGGTTGGTTTTCCTCCTGTCCTCCACAATGTTTGAGTCAGCAGCCACTGATGCACACACAGGACCTGGACACATGCATTAGTGGACAGATGTCAGAGTGATGAGGCTGCCACACAGTCGCTGCTCCAAGCAGTTAGGGCTTCAGTGCCTTGCTCAAGAGACCTCGGCAGAGCCCAGGAGGTGAACTGGGATCACTGCAGGTGTGTGTGTGTGTGTGTGTGTGTGTGTGTGTGTGTGTGTGTGTGTGTGTCAACATGTTATTGTCATTAATTATGTCATTGATGATGTCACTGATGGGCTTACCTGAACAGGTGAGATTCAGGATGGAGGAAGAGGAAACTGATCTTGCACACTCCCTCAGAGAAGATCCAGACTGAACACAGTCAGAGTCGATCCACCACATAGGTCTGCCTGAAGACTCCTTTCTCTCTACTACAGAAACAGCAGAACCACAGTCCAGATTTCTACAGACAACATTTGCTTCCTTCAGGGTCCAGCTGAAGCCATCCACTGGTCTCCAGTCTCCATCATTTTTCACCTCCAGTGTTCCTGCACAGCGACTGTCTCCTCCCACCAACCTGACCTCCTCAGACTCTGAACAGAAACAAGAGAGTCATCAGTAAAAGAATAAAGTGAGTTTCATCAGAACAGAAATGAACCAATCAGAGCTGCAGCTCCTCTTATACCTGAGCAGGTGAGTCCAACAGCTCCCAATACACTGACACTGAATACACTGGAACACTTGGTATCCATTTTTAAACACTTTCAAACAATAAAACAACATCATCATCTGCAGATTCATCTATTCTGTTCCTTCTGCTCAGGTACTCCACAATCTTTGCTCTCCACACAAAGACGATTCTTTACTTCTCTTTTCTTTCTCTATTTACCTGCTGAGTTGGGTGTTCCTTCAGTCTGCAGTGCTGAGGAGAAAACCAGAAAATACTCATCAGTATGAAGCAGCATTTTGAAAAGAGGACAGTCGATCGATCGTTTACACTTTTGATAGGCAAACTTTAATGAATTGCACCAACACAGTAGTTGTCTTTCTTTGTATGGGTCCATTAAAGGTGATGTTGACATCCTGCAGTTAAACTCTCTGAAGTGCATTTCTGTGAAACACTGTCCCTCTGATAAATGTTCATTTGATCAGAATCTGCTGACAGATTACAGATTACAGGACTGTGGTTCCGTTAGCACGCTGAGCTCTTACTATCACATTAATGCTGTCAGCGTCAGGACATGTGACATGTGTTCACTAATTACCTGATATTTATTAGTTCTGATGATTTAGTGAAGTTGACCTTTGACCCCACAGACGCACAAACAAAAACAAAACAAACGTCAATATCTCAGCAACAACTTCCCAGTGACAGTACGCACACACAGCTACACACACCTTCTGACACCACTGAATTATTGCAGAGAGATAATTACTAAAAAACAATCATTGACTAAAAAGTTCATTAAAAACTGGGTTTGATTTGATGAAAATCTGAATCTGAATCTGTGTGTGTGTGTGTGTGTGTGTGTGTGTGTGTGTGTGTGTGAGAGAGAGAGAGAGAGAGAGAGAGAGAGAGACACAAATATTTCACCATCTTTAAAGCAGAGTCCTACCTGAGCTCCACAGCAACAGCAACAGCACCAACAGGTGATCCATGTCCAGGTAGAGCGTCTCTCTGCCCGTCTGTCTGCTGTCTGCTCTGATGTCTCACATGTGCTGTCCTCAGTGTCTGTCTGCGTACAGAAAGAGGTGGAGCTTTACTGGAGTATATCTGACTGACTCTGTCTGATAATGGTGTAGTGTCATTATTATTATTATTATTATTATTATCATTTATTATTATTATTATTATTATTATTATTATTGGATGTTGCAGGGAAAAATGACTAAAAATAGAATCAAAAACTGGTTTTGATTTGATGGAAATCTGATGGATTCAAACTTTACTGTGAACAATTTTACAATGTTTTCCTTTTTGTCTAACTTTGATATTGTGTGTGTGGAGGTCATAGACACGTCAGGTCGTATAGAAAATAATAAGCAATAAATAACAGAAATAAAATCAGTGCGTCCCATCCTTACAAATGCAAAACTACATGGCAAACTTGGATTGTGACTTTTTGTTTAGTTGAATATAAAAAGTGTGGAAAGTCACTGGGAGAGTTTTGGAAGAACAAAATAATGAACAAAACACAGTGTGTTGTTTTAGGTTCCCTCCGTTCTGCAGCATCCAATCTCTCACTGCTCTGGGATGGAGACTGTTGTATTAAATGCTCTGGTGCTCATGAAGAAGATGTGTATCTATGTGAAGTTGTGAAATCCTAGCAGAGTGTAACTTCCTCATGTTGAGTGCGTCTGTGTAATGATACTGCATGACAACTGTTGCTAAGCCGGCGCAGTGAGCGTCAGAGACAAGAAAACACTCAATCTGTCAAAGAAAGAAGCCTATTAAGTCTCTATGATTGGTAAAACATTATTTAAAAATACCATCATGATTATAATTCTATTAATGTTATTTTCTGTATGTAGGCTAATAGTCCCACCCACTGTTTAACTGCGTACAGGAACCGATCGCTCTATCTGGCTGCCAATCAGCAGATCAATATCTATGGTCTTTCTGAGCAGAATGAGCCGTCACTCTTCCTGTGTGTTGCTATGGTGATCCAAACCACATGTGAGCAGTTTGCTTGTCCGTCTGAATATTTGGCTTTTATTTATTAGTTATGATGATTTAGTGAAGTTGACCTTTGACCCCTGCAGAGTCAGAAAGCTTCGATTAGAGGAAAACCTGAGGAAAAGTGACTCTGAGGAAACATTAAGTTGTTGCACTTTATCAGTTTTCTCCTGTTGAGCAGTGATGGAAGAAGTACTCACATCTTTTACTGCAGTAAAAGTACTAATACCACTGTGTACAAATACTCTGTTACTAGTATTTATGTTGCTGAAGAAAATAATAATAACTGACTAAAAATAGAATTAAAACATTAAAACTTTACTGTGTACAATCTTACAGTGTTTTCCTTTTTGTCTTCCTTTGCATTGATGTGTGTGTGTGTGTGTGTGTGTGTGTGTGTGTGTGTGTGTGTGTGTGTGTGTGTGTGTGTGTGTGTGTGAAGAGTTCATTTGCAACAACAGATTAAAGCCATTCTTGAAATGAATCAACCAACAGCAGTTTGATTGATAATCCCTGGATTGCACTCACAAGAATCAAAATGGAGATATCTGTTTTTCTAATGAATGAATATGTTACTCCAACATCCAACACAAATATTTCACCATCTTTAAAGCAGAGTCCTACCTGAGCTCCACAGCAACAGCACCAACAGGTTAAATTAAATGTTAACAAAACTCAGTTGAAGTGAAAGTCGTCAGCTCTGTGTCTTTTCACTGATAACCAACAGAAACATCTGGAAAACATCTGGAAAACACTCCAGAAACACTCAGTCGAACCTCAAGTCTAAAGATCACAGATCTCTGGAGGAACCATCTCAAAGTAAAAGTCAATTCTTTCTTCTTCTAGGATTTTTGACGGATTGTTTGAAGCACTTTTTACTCCGTTTCTTTCTCCTCCTGCTCTGCTTCAGTTCCTCATTTTAATTACTCAATGAACTTGCTGTTTAGTTTGAGCAGGAGCTGGTTTTTAAAGTTAGTAGAGTTCATTCTAGCTGGGTTTGCAGTGAACGGCAGTCCAGCACAGCTGAAGAGGCGCTCACAAGCAGCAGAAGCAGGCAGGCCAGTGTTGAGTTTGAGAGAGAGCTTTTTGATGATGAGTGGCCGACGTGCTCCATCTCATCCTCTGTCATGTGCTCAATGTGATGCTTCACATAGGCCAAACCTGTGTTAAGTGACAAGTACACAGAAACACACAGAATATATCAGACTTACAAAACATTCTCTACACTCATGTAGACAGGCTCATTATTTTGTTGCAGGTATGATATTGCACTAAGCCTTCTTAAAGGTGGCAAACATGTTTTGCTGCTGGCCCTGTGCACAGCAGGACACTGCTTTGCTTCTATGCTGAAGAAGTGGAGACTCCTCTTCTCCAAACTGTGTGTGAGGTGAAGAAATGAAGTTAATCAGAACCTTGTCAACTTGTGGCACACGTTCGGTTCCACTCACTGCCACCAAGTCAGATATTCTTGCTTGCTTGGGGTTTTTTCTGGTGGCAGGGTCCGCCTCCGTGCTGCCACGAGGTCAGTGTAGACTTCCATCTTTGATGGATGTTTCCTCTGTGAACAAAAAACATCATCATAAATCATCAATACCATGTTTTCATTAAACATACAGTTCAAATATTCTTCATATTAATACATTCATTCATAGCTTTCAGTGTGTCATGTAGAAAGAGTAGACTATATCATGGATGGGTCACTGGCAGACTTTAAGTGTGGTCCCAGATCAGCTGCTTTTATCCTGCATATAAGATTACTGAATGAAAAACATTCACCAATATATCAATCAATCAATCAATCTTTATTTATAGAGCGCCAAATCACAACAACAGTCATCTCAAGGCACTTTACACATAGAGCAGGTCTAGACCATACTCTTTCATTTCATTTTAAAGAGACCCAATATTAGAACAACACTAGAAGAGTTTTTATTGGCCAAAACTTAATAACTTTTTCAATGTGTTAATACACTCATAAGCAATTTTCAACACATATCATAGCAATATTAGCATCATTTTGTGTGACATTAAGGAATGAGTCAAATCTGATTGTTTAAAATGAAGCTTACTACCAAGTTAGCTAACGTTAACTAGCACTATAAAGCTGGCTGCTAACACTGACGTTACCATACCATGATTGAGTAAAGTTATTAATTGCATGAATCCATGATTAATTGCATGTAACGTTATTTAGCTTCACGTGAGGTTATGTTATCTGTACATGCTTGTGCAGGTTGGAAGCAGAGTTTTTGTAGGTGGATAGCTGCGTCTCTTTTGGGATACAAAGTTTACATTGCATGATGAAATTGTTGTCATCGCAGACTTGAACTCAAAGAAGTCCTTTAAGTATGGCCAGGGATTGGCCTCACGTTCTCCCAAATTCTACTCTTCTCCATCGATACACTTGTCTCCATCCGTCTCCATCATCTTTTAGCTAGCTCCTCTGTGGCACCAATGTCTCGACCTTTCTGACCTTCTGGCGCTGCAGTTGTCCAGAGCCAATCAGATGGACCGTTACTGGCACGCAGACGCAGTGCAAGTTCATCTATTTATTTTTACTTTGTAACGGAAGCTATTTAAAATGTAGTGAAGTAAATTACTTCCAACAATATGTACTTAAGTAAAAGTATAATGACTGATTTTAAAAATTACTCAAAAAACGACTCAATTACAGTAACGAGAGTAAATCCCCGCAGCAAGGCGCGCCACCACGAGGTGCACTGGATGGAGGGACTGAGTTGGAAATCTGCTCCTCACATTGTTGTGGGGGAGTTTATTGTGAAAAGACTTTGGTGCTGATGTACTGTAAAGTTTCTTTTTAACTTCTTGAGTCCTTAAAAACTTTTCTACAGTGGAACTAAAGTCCTTTAAAAGTCACATTTGTGGATCAAGTAAAATAGGAGCTGAATCACCAACTGGGTCCTCAGACCTTCAGGGGCTCCGAAGGCTCCGGGTTTACTATGTGGCAATTAGTCTGTGGTAATTGGATGAACTGCATATGTGTTAGTGAACAGTGTGTGCACAATATAGTGAACTGAGAGGCCCTGAGGGGACTCCTGTGTTATTACATCATCTTTGAGCTCCTGTTTAAAGAGTTCAAATCTAGTTTAAGGTTTATTAGTTCAGTTTATGTTGTGTTTACGTGCTGCTGCACATGTTCATACTCTATACAGCATATTCATATCTACCCCTTTATATTCATACACATTACTCTGCACTTTACTGTTTTTGGACTTCAGGTTAGTTTGTTGACCAAACTAATCCCTAAATAATACATGAGAGAGGGAGAAATGAGGGGTCCACAGGGACCCACAGCTCCGGGGTAAAAGTAGAATAATGTAAATTATAGGCAACATTTTAGACCAAATATCATTTTATTGCAGATAAAACATGTTTTTACTGTTGACTTTTTAAGCAGCTGATAATTGATGGTGATATATTTCTGACATATCTATCTATTATTCCTTGAACATTCATGCAGAGAGAGTGTGTCCATAAAAACCTCCGTCCTTATCTCACTCTGCTTTCTTCACTCCTCTTTTAGGATGGTGCAGTCATTACTTTAGAGTATTAACTACAGTTACTCTAAAGAAAGACAAGAAATCTGTGTTTTAAAAAAGAAATAATGTCAAAGTTTAAATGAGGAAGATAAATTAAAGTGTCCCTTATTGCTCAACTCTTGGACACTGCCGCCATCTAGTGTTTGTAAAGTGTTAATACATCCAGAGTGCACTCATGAATCATTAACACATTTGTGCCCACAACTAAAACTTTGAATTTCCTTTGGTGGAAGTGTTCTCTGGGCTCGCCTGAGCAGAAAATCTGAAGAAATATTCAACACGGGTCGAACTGTTTGGCTGGAAAGAGTTTTTCTTATCATATTATATTTAGTCTCACTGTAAAACATAATGAGTTAGTTCAACTCAAACTGTTTGAGGACACCGACTGCCTTTAATCATTTAAGTCTATTAACTCAAACAGTTGAAGCATTAACAATATTTGATTTGACTCAAGTATTTATTGTGAAGATAACTTGGGTAAATGAAGTTAACTGTACCAATTCCATTAAAACTAGTAAGTATATTACACTCATATGCAGCAACTCTCCAAACAGCTGATGTACAATACAAAATCTACAATGAATTGATTCTCCAAATGGTCAAATCACAAAATGTAAAAATACTAAGCTATACTACATTTTTGTTTTATATAAAGACAACTTAAAGAAAATGAGTCAGTGGAACAAACTGGAATTATGTGACCAATACTTGAAATACTGCACAAAAAGTTCCCTTAAACCAGTTGAGTTATTCAACAATTGAGTTTTGAGTTGGGTTGAATTCAAGTTATGTTAACGTTAGGGGTGTAACGATTCATCTACTACATCGATGTATCGATTTATATTCTTATGATCCAGCTATAACATCGTTTTAAAAGGTAATCAATCGATTGTATCGATACTAGGAAATAGGGTGGCCATTTGTCCGGGTTTAGGCTGTCAAAATAAGTAATTATATTGGTTACATTTTCGTGTAGTGACCTATCAACACATGGCTTATTTTAATATTCAAATGAGCCATGTGTTAATTCGCCACAACAGGTGCTCATGCACAGTTGCTACCACCAGGCTGTCAAACAAGCTCTCAGTGACAGAGAAGTACGGTTAGCTAACGCGGCTGTTGGAATGAAATTCTATGGCAATCTTCATCTGATTTACGTGTGATATACTGGCTCATAATGCGGCCGCGGCACTCCCCGACGTACACGGACTACAGCTTTAACTGAAGTTGAATCAAATGGTACCAAGTATTTGATATAACTCCTTAAAGTTTACACTCCAAATATTTATCACAGGGACACAAAACTAAACCCATGTCCCCCTAAGGGCCTCCATACAAAATAGGCAAAAATAAGCAAAATCCTTAATTATGAACGTAAACAAAACTGATCTGAAATAAGTAAAATAAACAAACACAAACAAAATTCACACAAAATAAGTAAAATTCTTAATTGTAAAACTAACCAACATCCTTAAAGCTAGGGTAGGTATTTCAGAGGAATCTTTTTGTTGTATTTGTTGAAATTCTTTTTACATCCCGACAACAATGAATCAATAAAATGCTCTGAGAGACAATCTGGTCTCTGTGGCTGCTGTAATGAGCTCAGCCAGTGATTGGATTCAGTCTGAATGAAATGATTGTTAATGATGCAGCAGTCGGCCACTATGTGTTCATGTGTTTTCAGGGAGTGGTTTTGGAGGGAGGCCTGAAGGGAACAGGTGGGATTTATGTTTTCACGTGGATCTTTGTCTAACGTTATCTACCCGAGCTTTAATCACAGTAAAACTCTAATGAAATGAGCAACATCCTTAAAGGTCCAGTGTGAAGGGATTTAGTGACATCTAATGGTGAAGTTGGAGAATGCAACCAACTGAATACAGCTTGCCTTCCAAGTGTGTAGGGGAACCTACGTTGGCTGGAAACAATGCAAACTCTCCTATCGAGAGTCAGTGTTTGGTTTGTACGTTCTGGGCTACCGTAGGAACATGGCGGACTCCGCCAGAAGAGGACCCGCTCCCTCTGTAGATAAAAACGTCTCATTCTAAGGTAACAAAAGCACAACGATTCTTATTTTCAGGTGATTAAACACTGATGAAAACATACCGATGAATATTATATTCCATTTGTGACAATAGATCCTCCTCAATGTTTCACTCTGGACCTTTAAACTACATTTGTACCAAATAAACAAAATCCCTGATCACAACATTTAGTAAAATTCATACAAAATAAACAAAATCTGTAATTACAAAAGTAAGCAAAATCATTATCTACAAAAGTTGGTTAAATTCATACAACATAGAATCAAGATGAATTGGTAAGAAATAAGCAAATCTGTAACTGTAAAAAATTAGCAAAAATCCTTAATTATAAATGTAAGCAAAATTCTTAATCAAACAATTAAGTAACACTGGTACAAAATAAGCTAAATCCTGTAAAAAAAAAAAAATTAAGTTCATGAAATAAACAAAATCCTTAAATGTAAAAAATAAAAAAAATCCTTGATTACTAAAATTAGACAAAAATCCTTAATGTTAAAAAAATAACCAAAATCTTTCTGAAAATAAGTAAAATCCTGAAACAAAATGAAGTAAGATTCTTAATTACTGTATAAAAATAATGAAAGTTCTCGATTTAAAGACCAAATAAGTTTTAACAACTCATATTTTTGCTCTCATTTGAATTATTCTGATTATTTTTCCCAGATTTGAGCTGAATGTGGTCCTGCTGTTGAACCATCTACGATACAAATATGACATTTTCAAAGTCCTGGAGGACGAAATCTTGCTCACAAGATAAAATAAAAACCCATGTCAACCACAAGGGAGCGCTAAAGTAAAGTTATAAAGTTGATATCTCATTAACAGGATGAAAGTGGTGTCAAACAGCCTCTGACCTTTAATATTGTTCTCTGTTCTCTAACTACATGACTTTGTTAATTCACTGTAATCTTTTTAAACAGATTCTCCCAATCGCAGCAGATTTGTTCCACCAACCCTGGATGTGGTCCAGATCTACAGATCCAACAGCAGGTGGTCCTGAACAGGTTTCTGCTCTTATCTCAGGATTCAGTTGTTCAAACGTCACCAAATGTGATCGAGTATTGTAACACCAGATTCAGAGGATATATGACAGTGTTTCACTTTGACTTTAACTGAATAGATAACATCACTGGGCCAACATTGTTCCAAAATGACTCCCAAACCCCCGACCAGCCTGGGTCTTCATAACTTTAGAATCGGACCATCGACCGGTTCATGGTACATTCAGATCGATCCAGGGGTCCGCGTACCGATGTCGTCGAATCTATAACGTTAAAACTGATTTCTGAATGTGTAAATCTTTACAGCCCGAGAGCTCAGTATCTCTGCTTTCAATATTTGTGAGGTGTTTTTAAAGAGTTACGTCTTCAATAGGAACAAACAGGGTTGGTTTTGGTCTTTTCATGCTCAGAGTAATAAAAATATAATGTGATATAATAATTCCAGCCAACATGAGGATAAAAATGTAAAATCCTTGACTGAGCTGATGGCTGTGTGTCAGCTGTGAAATCCATGTGGATGTGAGAGGAGCTCCTTGGAGGACCTACTCTGCTCCCTGAGCTCCTTCCTCTTCAGTCGGCCCTCCTCCAGCTGCAGGAACACCCAGGTTATAATCATCCAGCTCAATGTTCTCCTGTCTGCCCGGCTTCTGCCCCCTGCAGGCCTGGAGAGACACGACAGCATGAGTCCCCTCTTCAGTTCAATAAACAGACAGAGTGCTTCATTTCAGTCAGTCCTCTAAACAACAGACAGTGTCAGTACCTTACAGCAGCAACAGAGGGCAGTGTTCACCAACAGCAGAGTCAGCAGCAGGAGGACCACTCTGATGAAGTGATGATGAACTGATGGATCTGATCAAACACATGGACAGTCATCACATCACAAGGTGTTTTCTCCCAGAATCTGTTCAGTGAACTGTTATCTGACCACACATCCTGTCTGCATTGTTCTCCAAACTAAGTTAGCATAGCCCCGATCAACCAAACTCCATTCAGAAAACAAACATTTCAAAAGTTATTTGCTTGTGGTCTTGCAGACAGACCCGACTAAATAACTTGAGCTTATGTAGTTATTTCAGCATCTTTTTGATCCGTTTATTGCAATTAAATCACAGCAAATTGTGTTTACTCTGTAAATATGGTGAACAGTGAAATACCTCAGTCAGTAACCAAACATGATCTGTCCTACAGTATGTTGTTTGCTGTTGACATTTACACACTTATATAAGTTTGGACACTATATGACATGTGTAACACAATGACAGTAGTCTCTGTTGTCAGCTGATCATCTTTCCAAAGCTGCATGTAAACAGTCAGTGAGACAGTTTCTCTGCTTCAGCTTACCTGAGACAGTGAGAGAGAGCAGACGGCTCTCAGAGGAGAAGTTATGAGAGAAAACATAGACGTGATAAACACAGCTGTAGTTTCCTTGGTGGGCGGGCTCTGCAGCAGGAAACAGGAAGTGGGCAGAGTGATTGACAGCTGGCTGGGTGTAGTTGTGCGTTGTGTTGGAGGAGGTGAAGGTGAGCTGGAAGGAGCCTCCTGGGTACTGTGGCTGGATGGAGCAGCTGATGGTGAAGTTGGAGCCCCTGAGCACCCGAAACTCCTGCTGCTGGGCCTCAGAGACCCCGTACGTGGAGGAGGACACAGAGATGTTGGGCCGAACCAGCAGGTCTGTAAATGAGATGAGATGATGAAAGGTCGCATTGATGATGTGAATGTCACTGGACTGATATCAGGAAGAGACATGGAGCAGACGGATGACAGACTGTAAACAGAGAGAGAGAGAGACAGACAGACAGACAGACAGACAGAAAGACAGACAGACAGACAGAGACAAGCCCACTTCTGACATCAGGATGTCATGTTCATGTCATATATGAGGTTAGATGATGTCATTGATGGGCTAACCTGAACAGGTGAGATTCAGGATGTAGAAAGAGGATCTTGATGTTGCACACTCCCTCAGAGAAGATCCAGACTGAACACAGTTAGAGTAGATCCCCCACACAGGTCTGTCTGAAGACTCCTCTCTCTCTCCTACAGAAACAGCAGAACCACAGTCCAGATTTCTACAGACAACATTTGCTTCCTTCAGGGTCCAGCCAAAGCCCCCCACTGGTCTCCAGTCTCCATTATGTTTCAGCTCCACTGTTCCTGCACAGCGACTGTCTCCTCCCACCAACCTGTCCTCCTCAGATTCTGAACAGAAACAAGAGAGTCATCAGTAAAAGAATAAAGTGAGTTTCATCAGAACAGAAATGAACCAATCAGAGCTGCAGCTCCTCTTCTACCTGAGCAGGTGAGTCCAACAGCTTTTCCAGGTGAGCAGGTGTTTCTAGCTGAGCCTGAGCTTCTACAGTCCAGGAGAGCAGACTCATGGCCTCCACACTGGAACTCTTTGGTCCACATTGGAGCCTCCACTTCTCCATAGAGCGCCCCCTGGAGGACTGAAGGAGCCCCACAGCCGAGCTCCCTACAGACCACCTCTGCATCCTGCTGGTCAAAGTCATCTTCACACACTGAGGACCACCACTGGTTAGACTGGTCAGACTTCACCTCCAGTCTGCCTGAGCACAGACTAGTCCCATCCACCAGCCTGACAGAGTCTGGACAGATAATAGAAGATACAATAGAGAGAGAAAAGACTGAGAAGATCTCTAACCCAGAATAAAAATCTGTTTAGATAACGATCCAGAAAAAGAACTTGAAAAAGAAGTTAATTAATCTGTTTCAGGGAAATTAGATTTTTACACTATTCTTATTTTTACGTTTCACACAAACATTGGCCTGAAATACACACACATGAAAAACACACAGGTTGTTCCTCTATTGTTGAGAGGAAAGAGGGAAATAAAACTATAAAAAGAGTAACTGGTTGAAATAAATAATGACCAAACAAACAATTATCATTCATGAATTAAGGTTTCTCTCTGCTTTGGAGAAAATCCATCATTCAAATTGTGATTAAAATGCTTCAACAGCGACACCTGCAGGACACCCCTAGTGTTTTTAAGGAAAGTGCAGCTGCTGTTTCAGTGTGGGTATTTACCAATGGTGCTGGGATCATTACTGTCATATTTCCTTTGTAGCAGAGAAATAGAGCTGCTGTGTTTGAACTACTTTGTTGAGGATAACTGCCAGCTGTCTCTGAATACAAAGCACACACTACTTTAAAAAGCCCTGGTGAACCTGGACTTGTGATAACGCATCGTTGGGAAGAAAATATTGGAAGTGAAAGTACAGTAAGCTTCGTCTGGCTGATTGGAAATGGGGCCAGCTTTGATTCAAGCAGCAAGTAGTCATCATCAGTCAGCACACTTTCCTTCAGGTGTTGAACACTGGCTGCTTCTTGTTACATCTCACAGCCTTGATAAATACTCTGTCTTCTGCATTAGGCCTGTAGGGTTCATCTGGAAACAACAGCAGTGAATACAATGATGTTGTTTTTAAGAACTCTTGGAAGCCATTGATTTACTGTTTCATTGTTATTGAACAGAAGAAAGTAGAGATAATCTGCCAACTAGTGTAAAATAACACGATGCTGTGGGTTGGTTTTCCTCCTGTCCTCCACAATGTTTGAGTCAGCAGCCACTGATGCACACACAGGACCTGGACACATGCATTAGTGGACAGATGTCAGAGTGATGAGGCTGCCACACAGTCGCTGCTCCAAGCAGTTAGGGGTTCAGTGCCTTGCTCAAGAGACCTCGGCAGAGCCCAGGAGGTGAACTGGGATCACTACAGGTGTGTGTGTGTGTGTGTGTGTGTGTGTGTGTGTGTGTGTGTGTGTGTGTGTGTGTCAACGTGGGTACATTACTGTCATTAATTATGTCATTGATGATGTCACTGATGGGCTTACCTGAACAGGTGAGATTCAGGATGGAGGAAGAGGATTCTGATCTTGCACACTCCCTCAGAGAAGATCCAGACTGAACACAGTCAGAGTCGATCCACCACACAGGTCTGACTGAAGACTCCTTTCTCTCTACTACAGAAACAGCAGAACCACAGTCCAGACTTCTACAGACAACATTTGCTTCCTTCAGGGTCCAGCCTCGGCCCATCACTGGTCTCCAGTCTCCATTATGTTTCAGCTCCAGTGTTCCTGCACAGCGACTGTCTCCTCCCACCAACCTGACCTCCTCAGACTCTGAACAGAAACAAGAGAGTCATCAGTAAAAGAATAAAGTGAGTTTCATCAGAACAGAAATGAACCAATCAGAGCTGCAGCTCCTCTTCTACCTGAGCAGGTGAGTCCAACAGCTTTTCCAGGTGAGCAGGTGTTTCTAGCTGAGCCTGAGCTTCTACAGTCCAGGAGAGCAGACTCATGGCCTCCACACTGGAACTCTTTGGTCCACATTGGAGCCTCCACTTCTCCATAGAGGCCCCCCTGGAGGACTGAAGGAGCCCCACAGCCGAGCTCCCTACAGACCACCTCTGCATCCTGCTGGTCAAAGTCATCTTCACACACTGAGGACCACCACTGGTTAGACTGGTCAGACTTCACCTCCAGTCTGCCTGAGCACAGACTAGTCCCATCCACCAGCCTGACAGAGTCTGACAGATAATAGAACATAAAAAAGAGAGAGAGAAAAGACACCAGACACAAATAAAAAGATGTCATCAAACAACATAATATAATGTTATTTTAACATTACACACATTGGCCTTAAACACACACACGTTCACTAGAGGATGCTGGTCCGTAGAGGCAGGGGAGGTTGGTCCTCCTCTATTGTTGAGAGGAAAGAGGGAAATAAAACTATAAAAAGAGTAACTGGTTGAAATAAATATTGACCAAACAAACAATTATCATTCATGAATTAAGGTTTCTCTCTGCTTTGGAGAAAATCCATCATTCAAATTGTGATTAAAATGCTTCAACAGCGACACCTGCAGGACACCCCTAGTGTTTTTAAGGAAAGTGCAGCTGCTGTTTCAGTGTGGGTATTTACCAATGGTGCTGGGATCATTACTGTCATATTTCCTTTGTAGCAGAGAAATAGAGCTGCTGTGTTTGAACTACTTTGTTGAGGATAACTGCCAACTTTGATTCAATCCTGCTTCTTGTTACATCTCACAACCTTTCAATCAGGAAAGACCTTATTTTGGAGTGGACAAATATATTTAGATGATATGTGCTCAGTGAAGAGGAGAAATGTAAAAGTCTTTGGCGATTAGACCCCATCGTAAAGTCATCGTATTTGAGGGGGTTGGTGGAGCTGTGATTAGTATAGGGAACCCCCAAAAGAATAGAAAAGAATGAGAAAGGAACAACGAACCAGGTAAAAATGCTTCAATCCTACCGTACCAGACAGCAGGGGATCACTTAAAATATGTAATATGTAACAGGAACATATAGCTGGAAGTAAATGATTGTACAATAATGCCATACTGAGGTTGTATTGACCATGACGTGGCAAATGAGATCGGACTAAATTACAACAAGCCGGCAAATGTAAAGGAGTGTTTTCACAGAGGAAATGTGAGCTTGATACTAGAAGAAAATGAGGTCAATTATATGAAATAATGATTAAGATCAGTATGTAACATAATGGAAAGTTCATAGGACCAAACAGAAATATAAAATATCATAATACCAAGTAGAAATTAAAGTCAGCAGTCACAAACTGAAAATGCAGATTTGTTGCATGAGGTCAGGGAGACCATAGGTGTAGCATGTGGAACCTAATAAAAGGTCATAAGACCGAACAACACCAACTTAAATAAAATGGAAAACAGAACTTAACGTCTGACAACTAAACAGAAATTAAAGTCAGAGATCGCAAACAAAAAATAGGGTCCGACAACCAAACTGAAAACAGTGAGTTTGTTGGGTCGAGGTCCTGCACACAGAGAAATAGGGGAATCATTTCTGTACCCAAAGGTACATTTGTTACAAAAGTCCCGTCTAAGGCACGAAAAAGGTCCTTAAGGTGATAAATGTGGACCTTTGTTTAATTTTAAAGGTACAAAACATGGCTGACAGAAAGGGGAACATAATTGTAACAAGCTTAAGGTAGAGGAAAATGTTTCAGCAAATCAGTGATCACAAAATCTTGATTTAAATAGAGAGTTGGGCTGACTGAAATAAAATAGGCTACTAGTAAATTTCCATTCAATTATTGGTCTGTGTGGCCTGGGAATAATTTCATGAACCAAAGAACTAGGACAGCACTTCCATTCAACTTTTTTAATTTTGCCACAAGGACGTTTCAGCGTGTATTGGCAAGTTCACAGTGGATCTATTTGAGTGATTTTGTTCATTTAATCCCGTAGCTAATTGTCAGTGTAGCAGAGTGGAATGCTTCCAGTAGCCATTACCATTACTCACAACTGTATTTTATTAAGTATTATCAATTCAATTCAATTCAATTCAATTTTATTTGTATAGCGCCAATTCATAACAGAAGTTATCTCAGGACACTTTTCAAATAGAGCAGGTCTAGACCGAACTCTTTAACATTAATTACAGAGACCCAACAGTACCACCATGAGCAAGACCTTGGCGACAAGGGCAAGGAAACACTGCCTGTTAAAAGGCAGAAACCTAGGACAGATCCTCCGGCTCAAGGTGGGTGGTCGTCTGTCTCGACCAGTTGGGGTGGAGAGAGAGAGAGAGAGAGAGAGAGAGAGAGAGAGAGAGAGAGAGAGAGAGAGAGAGACAGACAGACATACAGGTGCACAGCAACAACACTATTGGCAATGGCCGTCAAGCAGGACCATGGCAGGAGGCTCCACCAGGATCCATGAGAACCTGCGAGACGAGAAAGCACAGGAACTCCGGGGAAGAAGTGGAGTTAGTAACATGCAGTAATGGGACATGAATGAGTGCAGAAAGAGAGAGGAAGAGAGTAGCTCAGTGCACCATGGGAAATCCCCCGATAGTCTAGGCCTATAGCAGCATAACTAAGGGATGGTTCAGGACTCACCTGATCCAGCCCTAACTATAAGCTTTATCAAAGAGGAATGTCTTAAGCCTGCTCTTGAATGTGGTGAGGGTGTCTGCCTCCCGAACCACAACTGGAAGCTGGTTCCACAGGAGAGGAGCTTGGTAACTGAAGGCTCTGGCTCCTGTTCTACTTTTAAAGACTATAGGAACCACAAGTAGCCCAGCATTCAGAGAACGTAATGTTCTAGTGGGGTAATAAGGTACTATGAGCTCTTTAAGATATGAAGGGGCCTGACCATGAAGAGCTTTATAGGTGAGGAGGAGGATTTTAAATTCAATTCTACATTTTATAGGGAGCCAATGCAGAGTAGCTAGTACAGGAGAGATGTGATCTCTTTTTCTAGTTCCTGTCAGTACTGTGCTGCAGCGTTCTGAATTAATTGGAGCGTTTTTAATGGACTTATTGGGGCAACCTGATAATAAAGAGTTGCAGTAATCCAGCCTTGAAGTAACAAATGCATGGATTAATTTTTCTGCATCTGTCTGTGATAGTATGTGTCTAATTTTTCTAATATTACGTAAATGAAAGAAGGCGGTCCTAGAGGTCTGCTTTATGTGGGAGTTAAATGACAAATCCTGATCAAAGATAACTCCAAGATTCCTGACAGTGGTGCTAGAGGCCAAGTTAATGCCATCTAGAGTAACTATATCTTTAGACAATGAGTCTCTAAGGTTTTTGGGGCCAAGAACAAGAATTTCGTTTTTTTCTGAGTTTAACATCAGAAAATTGCAGGTCATCCAGGATTTTATGTCGGTAAGACATGTTTGTAATTTAGATAATTGATTAACTTCATTGGGTTTGATTGATAGATATAACTGCGTATCATCTGCATAACAGTGAAAGTTAATGGAGTGATTCCTAATAATGTTGCCTAAAGGGAGCATATATAAAGTAAATAGTATTGGTCCAAGTACAGAACCTTGTGGAACTCCATGACTAACTTTAGTGTTTATGGAGGATTCATCGTTAACATGTACAAACTGAGAACGATCTGATAAGTATGACTTAAACCAGCTTAGGGCAGTTCCTTTAATGCCAATTTGACGCTCAAGTCTCTCTAAAAGAATATTATGGTCAATGGTGTCAAATGCAGCACTAAGATCTAATAATACAAGTACAGAGACAAGTCCATTGTCAGAAGCAGTCAGAAGGTCATTATTAACTTTAACCAGAGCTGTCTCTGTGCTATGATGAACTCTAAATCCTGACTGAAAATCCTCAAATAAGCTATTGTTATGTAGAAAGTCACACAACTCTTTGGCGACTACTTTCTCCAGAATCTTAGAGAGGAAGGGGAGGTTAGAAATCGGTCTATAGTTGGCTAAAACCCCTGGGTCAAGAGTGGACTTTTTAAGAAGGGGTTTAATTACAGCTACTTTAAAGGACTGTGGTACATATCCTGATAATAAAGAAAGATTAATCATATCCAGTAAAGAAGTGCCAATTAAGGGAACAACTTCTTTAAGCAGCCTAGTTGGGATCGGGTCTAATAGACAGGTTGATGGCTTCGATGAAGAAATGATTGAAGTTAACTGATGAAGATCGATAGTAGAAAAACAGTCTAAATATATATCTGAGTTTACATTGGCAGAAGTCCCTGAACTTGGAGAGCCACTGATAACTGTTGATGGCAGTTGGTGGTTAATTTTTTCTCTAATAGTAATAATTTTATTATAGAAGAAGCTCATGAAGTCATTGCTACTTAAGTTTATGGGGATATGTGGCTCGATAGAGCTGTGACTCTCTGTCAGCCTGGCTACAGTGCTGAAGAGGAACCTAGGGTTGTTCTTATTTTCTTCTATTAGTGCTGAATAATAGGCTCCTCTGGCATTACGGAGGGCCTTTCTATAGGTTTTAAGATTATCTTGCCAAATTGAGCGATATTCTGATAATTTGGAAGAGCGCCATTTCCTTTCAGATTTCCTAGCTATTTGTTTTAACTGGCGGGTTTGGTGGTTATACCAAGGTGCTAGTCTCCTATGTTTTAATAATTTCCTTTTTATAGGAGCGATAGAGTCTAATGTTGATCGTAGTGAGCCTGCAGCACTATCAACAAGATTATCAATTTGGGAGGGACTAAAGTCGTTATAGGACTCTGTTAAATTCAGACATGGCATTGAATTAAACACTGAAGGAATGTCCTCCTTAAATTTAGCTACAGCACTGTCAGATAAACATCTGCTGTAGGAAGTTTTGCCTAATGGCTTATAATCTAATAGTATGAATTCAAAAGTTATTAAATAATGGTCAGATAGGAAAGGATTATGTGGGAAGACTATTAAATGTTCAATATCAATGCCATATGATAGAACAAGGTCAAGAGTGTGATTAAAACAATGAGTTGGTTTATTTACACTCTGACAGAAGCCAATTGAGTCGATTAATGATATAAATGCATTACTAAGGCTGTCATTGTCAACATCCACATGAATATTAAAATCACCTACAATAATTACTTTATCTGATTTAAGGACTAAACTTGATAAAAACTCTGAAAATTCAGATATAAAATCAGAGTACGGTCCAGGAGCACGGTACACTATAACAAATAGAACTGGCTGCAGTGTTTTCCAGTTTGGGTGAGAAAGACTAAGAACAAGGCTTTCGAATGAATTATAATTTAGTTTAGGTTTAGTGTCCATTAAAACGCTCGAATCATATATGGCTGCCACTCCACCTCCTCGGCCAGTGCCTCGAGGAATGTGAGTATTAATGTGACTGGGGGGGGTGGATTCATTTAGGCTAACATACTCCTCGTGGGACAACCAGGTCTCAGTAAGACAAAGTAAATCAATATCATAATCTGATATTAATGCATTCACTAAAACAGCTTTAGAGGACAGAGACCTGATATTTAACAGCCCACATTTCATTCTCTTATTTTGTGCTACTGAGGAGTTGGTTTTAATTTTTATTAGATTTTTATGTTGAACTCCTCTTGTTTTTATTTCTTTAAATAATTTAGGTGGTCGGGGGACAGACACAGTCTCTATGGGGTTTTGGGTGGGTGACTGTTCTAAAGAAAGAGCAGAGAAGTGTGTAAGACAGCAGCTATCACTGTTTTATTGTCAATGTATTTTCTCATTCTTTGTATTCCACGTTGGGGACTTGTTTTTCTGTATTTATTTAACTTTATTTGATGCTGTAGCCCTCCCTTATGGAGCCCCTGCGGAGTTGTGTAGTGCAACCTGTTTTTCCCCCTGCAGTCTGCTGTGGCATGAAAAGGTACTGAAAGTGTTAAAAGATGTAAACTAATTGTTATTTCTTTAAATACATTTTGGTGAATAATTGTAAAGCGGTGGCCTAAAGGCGGGTGGGGAAAGTGAAGAAGCAGCACTTGCCCCTCCCTCAATACCACCACTGATGTGCCCTTGAGCAAGACCCTTAACCCAAAACGCTGCTGTACAGCTGCTCAGTGGCTGTGCTTGTACTGGGCAGCTTCCAAGTATGAATGTGTAACAGTGGCTTCCTCTCAGTGAACCCTCCCTGAATAAATAAAGCTAAAAAACATTGAATTTAAGTGGTTTTGCCACATAAAGGTACAGAATGCCATGTTGCTCCAGCAGTACCTCATTAGACCAGAGAGCTGTTGCAACAGAGACGAAAGGTGATGAGCGCCCTGTGAAGCCCTGCTGAACACAGAGGCCAGCTGCATGTAGGCTTGGCAGCGACGAGGGACGCTGATTGGAGACATTGAGGAATTTTCTGGGAACTGATCGGTATGTGAGGACAGCTTGTACCTGACTGTGTTGATCTGGTTTTGTAGGCTACTGGTATTGATGCACGGTGAAAATTTCAGAAGTGAAAACATATTGCTGTGATTTGTTTGTTGGTGGTATACTGGCATTGATACACGATGGAAGATTTAAGGCAACAAAACATACCGACACAGGACCATGACTGGGCCCACTGCTAAAATATAGACTTGATGTGGTGCAGTAGTGGTTTGATCAGCCTCTCTCCGTCGTTATCTTAACATTGAATATGAATTGAGCTGAAGAATCCAAATCACATTTGCACAGAAATGACAGCTGAAAGCAGCAGAGAAAAGACCAGATTTAAAGTTTAACAGCAGCAACATGATTGGCTGGAGGAGATTGTGGCTAAATCTGATTGGATTAACTGAAAGAGTAAACGGCCATGGCTGATTAGAAAAGAGAGGGAGAGAATTGTGAATGAATGAGGCATAATGAGAAGGTCTTCCTGATTGAACTTACACTGAGCTTCATTAGGCCTGTAGGGTTCATCTGGAAACAACAGCAGTGAATACAATGATGTTGTTTTTAAGAACTCTTGGAAGCCATTGATTTACTGTTTCATTGTTATTGAACAGAAGAAAGTAGAGATAATCTGCCAACTAGTGTAAAATAACACGATGCTGTGGGTTGGTTTTCCTCCTGTCCTCCACAATGTTTGAGTCAGCAGCCACTGATGCACACACAGGACCTGGACACATGCATTAGTGGACAGATGTCAGAGTGATGAGGCTGCCACACAGTCGCTGCTCCAAGCAGTTAGGGGTTCAGTGCCTTGCTCAAGAGACCTCGGCAGAGCCCAGGAGGTGAACTGGGATCACTACAGGTGTGTGTGTGTGTGTGTGTGTGTGTGTGTGTGTGTGTGTGTGTGTGTGTGTGTGTGTCAGCATGGGTACATTACTGTCATTAATTATGTCATTGATGATGTCACTGATGGGCTTACCTGAACAGGTGAGTTTCAGAATGGAGGAAGAGGATTCTGATGTTGCACAGTCCCTCAGAGAAGATCCAGACTGAACACAGTAAGAGTAGATCCACCACACAGGTCTGTCTGAAGACTCCTCTCTCTCTCCTACAGAAACAGCAGAACCACAGTCCAGATTTCTACAGACAACATTTGCTCTCTTCAGGGTCCAGCCTAAGCCCCTCACTGGTCTCCAGTCTCCATTATGTTTCAGCTCCAGTGTTCCTGCACAGCGACTGTCTCCTCCCACCAACCTGACAGAATCTGAACAGAAACAAGAGAGTCATCAGTAAAAGAATAAAGTGAGTTTCATCAGAACAGAAATGAACCAATCAGAGCTGCAGCTCCTCTTCTACCTGAGCAGGTGAGTCCAACAGCTTTTCCAGGTGAGCAGGTGTTTCTAGCTGAGCCTGAGCTTCTACAGTCCAGGAGAGCAGACTCATGGCCTCCACACTGGAACTCTTTGGTCCACATTGGAGCCTCCACTTCTCCATAGAGCGCCCCCTGGAGGACTGAAGGAGCCCCACAGCCGAGCTCCCTACAGACCACCTCTGCATCCTGCTGGTCAAAGTCATCTTCACACACTGAGGACCACCACTGGTTAGACTGGTCAGACTTCACCTCCAGTCTGCCTGAGCACGGACTAGTCCCATCCACCAGCCTGACAGAGTCTGGGCAGATAATAGAAGATACAATAGAGAGAGAGAAAAGACACCAGACACAAATAAAAAGATGTCATCAAACATAATATAATGTTATTTTAACATTACACACATTGGCCTTAAATACACACACGTTCACTAGGGGATGCTGGTCCGTAGAGGCAGGGGAGGTTGTTCCTCCTCTATTGTTGAGAGGAAAGAGGGAAATAAAACTATAAAAAGATTGGTAACACTTTATAATAAGTACACACTATTAAGCATTAGTTAAGCATGAATAAATAATGAATTCATCATTTATAACACATGAATACACATTAGTATGTAGTTTATAAACACAGTTAAAAAAAATGTATTCATCATTGATAAGCACATTAGTTATGGATTAGTAAATACTGAATTCATCATTTATAAAGCATGATTCTGCTGTAAATAGTCATTACTATGTGGTTTATAATCACAGTTATAAATGTTTTACTCTTCATTGTACTGTACATTTCTGCATGCACTTGCACATCCACTATTCAGACATGTATTAATGATTAGTGACTGTGTTAGCAGATGTTCTATAAAACTCACAACAAATTCATTATTGTTATTAATGCAGGAATTCATGAACTGAGGCAGTTACAAAGCACTTACTACTCGTTAATTAAGTATTTTGTGCGAGCTCATCTAAAGTGAGCACTATCTATGGCTTATTAAGCATTTACCAATGAGATATAAAGGCTGACAATGCCTCGAGACTCACAAAATGTTCAGTTATCTTAACAGACGAAGGAGAGACACAACACAAAGGGATATAGAACATATTGTATTGATATTTACTGCAACTTCCCAACATATTGTATGAAGACGAACAAGGGTGGTTTATGAAGACATGCTATTGTTGTGATCTTCTCTGTTTGGGACGTGTACGTTGAGCTCCCGCTCTCAGCACGTCATCAGTGTGATGACGGTGGGAGGCGGGATGTTACGTCATATTTACGTTAACTCTCCGAAGTTTCTGACAGTGCAGCCAAGGGGAGCATGGAGAAGCACATTGGAGTCGGCGGCCGTCAGCGGCTCTAGAGGTGAGTATGTGTCTTTGTTTGGTAGCACACATTATGGTTGAAAGATAATGTTAGCGTTAAAGTTACCGACCCGCCCGCGGTGGCTAAGCCGACCTAGTCTAGTCTCGTCTAGCCGGGCGAGGTGAGTGCCTAGCAGCGGCAGGTCGGCTTAGCCACCGCGGGCGGGTCGGTAACGGTAGTAACGTTAGTCGGGGAGCGAGACACCTGCAGCTGCTGAATAATGTGTGCTACCAAACAAAGACACATACTCTCCACTAGAGCCGCTGACGGCCGCTGACTCCAATGTGCTTCTCCACGCTCCCCTTGGCTGCACTGTCACAAACTTCTAAAGGTTGTGACATCTGTCATATATATTTCCTTTGTAGCAGAGAAATAGAGCTGCTGTGTTTGAACTACTTTGTTGAGGATAACTGCCAGCTGTCTCTGAATACAAAGCACACACTACTTTAAAAAGCCCTGGTGAACCTGGACTTGTGATAACGCATCGTTGGGAATAAAATATTGGAAGTGAAAGTACAGTAAGCTTCGTCTGTCTGATTGGAAATGGGGCCAGCTTTGATTCAAGCAGCAAGTAGTCATCATCAGTCAGCACACTTTCCTTCAGGTGTTGAACACTGGCTGCTTCTTGTTACATCTCACAGCCTTGATAAATACTCTGTCTTCTGCATTAGGCCTGTAGGGTTCATCTGGAAACAACAGCAGTGAATACAATGATGTTGTTTTTAAGAACTCTTGGAAGCCATTGATTTACTGTTTCATTGTTATTGAACAGAAGAAAGTAGAGATAATCTGCCAACTAGTGTAAAATAACACGATGCTGTGGGTTGGTTTTCCTCCTGTCCTCCACAATGTTTGAGTCAGCAGCCACTGATGCACACACAGGACCTGGACACATGCATTAGTGGACAGATGTCAGAGTGATGAGGCTGCCACACAGTCGCTGCTCCAAG
This sequence comes from Dicentrarchus labrax, assembly GCF_905237075.1. Taxonomy (NCBI): domain Eukaryota; kingdom Metazoa; phylum Chordata; class Actinopteri; family Moronidae; genus Dicentrarchus; species Dicentrarchus labrax. The sequence continues at coordinate 34,458,404 of NW_026136720.1, forward strand.
CAGTTAGGGCTTCAGTGCCTTGCTCAAGACACCTCGGCAGAGCCCAGGAGGTGAACTGGGATCACTACAGGTTGTGTGTGTGTGTGTGTGTGTGTGTGTGTGTGTGTGTGTGTGTGTGTGTGTGTCTCAACATGGGTACATTACTGTCATTAATGATGTCATTGATGATGTCACTGATGGGCTTACCTGAACAGGTGAGATTCAGGATGTATAAAGAGGAAACTGATGTTGCACAGTCCCTCAGAGAAGATCCAGACTGAACACAGTCAGAGTCGATCCACCACACAGGTCTGCCTGAAGACTCCTTTCTCTTTACTACAGAAACAGCAGAACCACAGTCCAGATTTCTACAGACAACATTTGCTTCCTTCAGGGTCCAGCCGAAGCCATCCACTGGTCTCCAGTCTCCATTATGTTTCAGCTCCAGTGTTCCTGCACAGCGACTGTCTCCTCCCACCAACCTGACCTCCTCAGACTCTGAACAGAAACAAGAGAGTCATCAGTAAAAGAATAAAGTGAGTTTCATCAGAACAGAAATGAACCAATCAGAGCTGCAGCTCCTCTTCTACCTGAGCAGGTGAGTCCAACAGCTCCCAATACACTGACACTGAATACACTGGAACACTTGGTATCCATTTTTAAACACTTTCAAACAATAAAACAACATCATCATCTGCAGATTCATCTATTCTGTTCCTTCTGCTCAGGTACTCCACAATCTTTGCTCTCCACACAAAGACGATTCTTTACTTCTCTTTTCTTTCTCTATTTACCTGTTGAGTTGGGTGTTCCTTCAGTCTGCAGTGCTGAGGAGAAAATCAGAAAATACTCATCAGTATGAAACAGCATTTTGAAAAGAGGACAGTCGATCCAAGTTTCTTGGAGCTCAGAAACATCTCAGTGAACTCTCTCTGGAACCGTTTTACCAGTTTACTATAGTTGAGATGAACATGTGAATGAACACGAGTCAGCAGACTGGTTTACACTGAGTTAAACTCAACACCTGCACACCAGGGGTGGACTGGCCATCTGGCATACCGGGTATCGTCCCAGTGGGCCGTTGACCCAATGTGGGCCGGTCCGGTCCGCTATGTGTTTTTTTATTTTATTCCTATCAATCATCTGTGAATCACTTTGAGCTGCACTAAACTGTATGAATGGAGCTATACTTATAAAGTTAGAGCTCCACATCCTCCAACTTACCAGCTGTTGATGGTCATTTTGGTCGTAGGTAATAATTTATTTAATTTTAATTGTACCAACACAGTAGTTGTCTTTCTTTGTATGGGTCCATTAAAGGTGATGTTGACATCCTGCAGTTAAACTCTCTGAAGTGCATTTCTGTGAAACACTGTCCCTCTGATAAATGTTCATTTGATCAGAATCTGCTGACAGATTACAGATTACAGGACTGTGGTTCCGTTAGCACGCTGAGCTCTTACTATCACATTAATGCTGTCAGCGTCAGGACATGTGACATGTGTTCACTAATTACCTGATATTTATTAGTTCTGATGATTTAGTGAAGTTGACCTTTGACCCCACAGACGCACAAACAAAAACAAAACAAACGTCAATATCTCAGCAACAACTTCCCAGTGACAGTACGCACACACAGCTACACACACCTTCTGACACCACTGAATTATTGCAGAGAGATAATTACTAAAAAACAATCATTGACTAAATAGTTCATTAAAAACTGGGTTTGATTTGATGAAAATCTGAAGGATTCAAACTTTACTGTGTACAATTTTACACTGTTTTCCTTTTTTTCTTCCTTTCATACATCAATGTGTGTGTGTGTGTGTGTGTGTGTGTGTGTGTGTGTGTGTGTGTGTGTGTGTGAGAGAGAGAGAGACACACAAATATTTCACCATCTTTAAAGCAGAGTCCTACCTGAGCTCCACAGCAACAGCAACAGCACCAATAGGTGATCCATGTCCAGGTAGAGCGTCTCTCTGCCCGTCTGTCTGCTGTCTGCTCTGATGTCTCACATGTGCTGTCCTCAGTGTCTGTCTGCGTACAGGAAGAGGTGGAGCTTTACTGGAGTATATCTGACTGACTCTGTCACAGTAGTTATAAAACAGACACAGTTAGAGTCTTTAAACTGAATTAAACTGATTTAAACTGAATTAAACTGATTTAAACTGATTTAAACTGAATTAAACTGAATTAAACTGATTTAAACTGAATTAAACTGTGTGTGTTTCCTGATGGTTCTCTTTGTTAAATAAAGTTTTAGTCCATTAAAGGTGATGTTGACAGTGTGTGGTCTGCAGTTAACTCTTAAATGGACAATCCTCTATAAATGTTTTGGACTTATAATTAATTGCTATTTTCTAATGTATGTAGGCTGAAATTATATAATTATGACCTTTATTTTCCAGTTTACAGACTGTATCTCCCGACATACATTGCCCATTGAGGGTATAAATTTAACATTTTTCCCTCTTGCGTAACCCTTTCAGTCCCGCCCACTGTTTAACTGCGTACAGGAACCGATCGCTCTATCTGGCTGCCAATCAGCAGATCAATATCTATGGTTTTTCTGAGCAGAATGAGCCGTCACTCTTCCTGTGTGTTGCTATGGTGATCCAAACCACATGTGAGCAGTTTGCTTGTCTGTTAGCACTCGCAGCCATTTTGGATTTAGTGGTCATTTATGGCGATTTGCACACGTTGTATTTGAACCAACTCCTCCTATTTGAATTGATCGGATACACTTCAGATTTGGACACAGCCATCTAAACACATTCACCATTAAAAGTTGTGCTATTTACGACATTCCGTTGAACGGCGTGCCCGTGGCCGTGGCGTGGAATTTCAAGGACTCGCCATGAAAGAGGGATTCGTCATAATTTCTGAGTACCTGATCTGATCTCAATGAAACTTCATGTCTGATAAGAGTCCCGCCCTGAACACGTCTATGTGATAATATTCAGTAATAGTGAGAGCGCCACTACACTTTTATGTATCTCTTCCAGCAGATTGACCAGATCCAGCTGAAGTTCTGTCATTTATCATAGAAACATCTGAACTAAACTTCTACTCCTCTCGTCTCTCTAACCCACAATGCATTGCTCACAGAGACAATGAATGTTAATGATCCTGTGGACACGAACCTTCAGACAGGAACCGACTCAGCAGGCGACCAGTCGGTGAGAGAGAGACAGATAATGTAACAATATAACAGAAATATAACAGATAATTAAAGCTGCAAGCAGCGTTGAGCGGGACCTCGCACTCCATGCAACTCGGGGTGCGCTGCCACAACACGAAAATGTCACGTAAATCAGCTCAAAATCGCCACGCAGCGCTTACCACCTGTTGCCGGAAGGTGGCGCTATCACTATGTCTTAATATTGTCATGTAGACAAGTTCAGGGCGGGACTGTTGTAACACATGTGAAGTTTCATTGAGATTGGACCACGTACGCTGAAGTTACGAGGACGTGTTCAGGGCGAGACTGTTACACAATATATGAAGTTCACTGGAGATTGGACAATGCACACTGAAGTTATGAGTGGCATTTCATGGCGAATCCGCTGAATTTGACAAGTCGTCACTGGCACGGTCATTTCACGTAACGCAGCTCAAAATCGCCACGCAGCGCTTACTTCCTGTTGCCAGTAGGTGGCGCTATCACTATGTCTGAATATTGTCATGTAGACGTGTTCAGGGTGGGACTGTTATCAAACACGTGAAGTTTCATTGAGATTGGATCATGTACACTGAAGTTATGAGGACGTATTCAGGGTGGGACTGTACACTGAAGTTGAGTACTATCTGTTTATGGTGACTGGTCGAAATTCAACGCAACGCCACGGGCACGCCGTTTGACGGAATGTCGTAAATAGCACAACTTTAAATCATGAATGTCTTTAGATTGCGCTGATTAAATTTGAAGTAGATCCGATAAATTGCCTAGGAGGAGTTCGTTCAAATACAAGGCGAAAAATCACAGAAAATGAGCACAGAATGCAAAATGGCTGACTTTGATGGCAAGCCACGGACACGCCGTTTGACGGAATGTCGTAAATAGCACAACTTTTAATCATGAATGTCTTTAGATTGCGCTGATTAAATTTGAAGTAGATCCGATAAATTGCCTAGGAGGAGTTCGTTCAAATACAACGCGAAAAATCACAGAAAATGAGCAAAAAACTCAAAATGGCTGACTTTGATGCCACGCCACGGACACGCCCTTCAACGTACATGCACAAATAGCACAACTTTTAATCAGCACCATTTCTTGACTGTACTCACAAATTTCGAAGTAGATCTGATAAATTCCCTAGGAGGAGTTCGTTCAAATAAAACGCGAAAAGTTCGCCGAAAGTGAAAATGAAAATCAAAATGGCCAACTTCCTGTGGGCTTTGGGGTATGGGTCCAAGAGGCTTTTTTGTATGTCCCGGCATGTTACACGTGCCTACCGAGTTTCGTACATATCGGTGAAACGTGGCGCTGGGGCTTCTGTTTTTTTATCCTGTAGGGGCGCTACACAAATGACGAACATGATTTTTGGTATGTGAGCTTCAGGCACTACTCTACACGTGCCCTGTGAATTTCATATTAATAACTATTACGGTATTCGCACAGTGATTTTTCATTCCAAAAGAGTGCCACCTAGTGGCGCATTTTGTTTTTCCTTTTTAAGGGAGCCTCAGGGAATAAGGGGGAAGCATCATACCAAGTTTCATCTTAATCACATATACCGTTGTAGAGATATAAACTTCTTCATTTTTAAAGAGCGCCACCTAGTGGCAATGGCCTGAAATTGTGCACGATGCTTAAGGAAGACATGTGGAACTTTGGACCCAAGTTTGGTGTCAATCGGACATACCAATGTGGAGAAATGGTCCACTTCCTTTTTTGACAAAAAATCTACAGGAAGTTGGAATTTTATAGCGTGCTTATTTTTTTAAATTTCAAAAATGTTCAAATTAGCCTTTTTGCCAGGGCGGTCCCCGGGTAGCAGGTGAAAAATTTCGTGCGAATCGGAAAAAGCGTGTAGGAGGAACACTTAAAAGTAGTTTATGGACATTTTGCCCTCTAGAAAAAAATTATTCTAGGCGGAAGTGGGCGGGGCTTATATGGGGAGATTCAGCTCCATTCACCGAACACGTGGATGTAAGTTTTTGAATGTGCGACAAACTATGCAGAAGTTATTAGCCTCAACGCATTTTTTATGATAGTAGCGCCACCTAGTGGCAGACCCGAAAGCGACGCATGTAATATCCCCATTTTCACCAGGCCTGACCACTTTGCCAAATAAAATTTACTTTTTCGTATATGTTCAGGGGGGCAAAAATGCAGTCAATAGGGGCTAAAAATAATAATAGGTAAGAAGAAATCGAGCAAATACAATAGGGACCTCCAGCGGTCGCTTGCGAGGTCCCTAATAACAGATAATAACATAATAATATAATAATATAATATAGTGATAATAATATAATAATGTGATAATATAATATAGTGATAATAATATAATAATGTGATAATAATATAATATAGTGATAATATAATAATGTGATAATAATATAATATAGTGATAATTAGGGACCTGCATAGCGACCGCTGGAGGTCCCTATTGTTTTTGCTCGATTTCTTCTTCTTACCTATTATTATTATTTTTGCCCCCTGAACATATACGAAAAGTCAATTTTATTTGGCAAAGTGATCAGGCCTGGTGAAAATGGGGATATTACATGCGTCGCTTTCGGGTCTGCCACTAGGTGGCGCTACTATCATAAAAAATGCGTTTAGGCTAATAACTTCTGCATAGTTTGTCGCACATTCAAAAAACTCACATCCACGTGTTCGGTGAATGGAGCTGAATCTCCCCATATAAGCCCCGCCCACTTCCGCCTAGAATTTTTTTTTTCTAGAGCGCAAAATGTCCATAAACTACTTTTAAGTCTTCCTCCTACACGCTTTTTCTGATTCGCACGAAAATTTTCACCTACTACCTGGGGACCGCCCTGGCAAAAAGGCTAATTTGAACATTTTTGAAATTTAAAAAAATAAGCACGCTATAAAATTCCAACTTCCTGTAGATTTTTCATCAAAAAAGGAAGTGGACCATTTCTCCACATTGGTATGTCCGATTGACACCAAACTTGGTTTCATAGTTCCACATGTCTTCCTTAAGCATCGTGCACAATTTCAGGCTATTGCCACTAGGTGGCGCTCTTTAAAATGAAGAAGTTTATATCTCTACAACGGTATATGTGATTAAGATGAAACTTGGTATGCTGCTTCCCCCTGGCTCCCTGAGGCTCACTTAAAAAGGACAAAAAAAATACGCCACTAGGTGGCGCTCTTTTGGCATGAAAAATCACTGTGCGGACACCGTAATAGTTATGAATATGAAATTCACAGGGCACGTGTAGAGTAGTGCCTGAAGCTCACATACCAAAAATCGTGTTTGTCGTGTGTGTAGCGCCCTCTACAGGATAAAAAAACAGTAGCCCCGGCGCCACGTTTCACCGATATGTACGAAACTCGGTAGGCCCGTTTAGAATGCCGGGACGTACAAAAAAGCCTCTTGGACCCATACCCGAAACCCCACAGGAAGTCGGTCATTTTGATTTAAAGTTTCACTTTCTGCGAATTTTTCGCGTTGTATTTGAACGAACTCCTCCTAGGGAATTTATCGGATATGCTTCAAAATTTGTGAGTACACTCAAAAAATGGTCCTGATTGAAAGTTGTGCTATTTGTGCATGTACGTTGAAGGGCGTGTCCGTGTCGTGGCATCAAAGTCAGCCATTTAGATTTTTTTGGTCATTTTCTGTGATTTTTCGTGTTGTATTTGAACGAACTCCTCCTAGGGAATTTATCGGATCTACTTCAAATTTAATCAAAGCAATCTAAAGACATTCATGATTAAAAGTTGTGCTAATTACGACATTCCGTCAAACGGCGTGTCCGTGGCTTGGCATCAAAGTCAGCCATTTTGTATTCCGTGCTCATTTTCTGTGATTTTTTGCCTTGTATTTGAACGAACTCCTCCTAGGGAATTTATCGGATCAACTTCCAATTTAATCAGCGCAATCTAAAGACATTCATGATTAAAAGTTGTGCTATTTACGACATTCCGTCAAACGGCGTACCCGTGGCGTTGCGTTGAATTTCGACCATTCACCATAAACAGATAGTACTCAACTTCAGTGTACAGTCCCACCCTGAACACGTCCTCATAACTTCAGCGTTCATGATCCAATCTCAATGAAACTTCACGTGTTTGATAACAGTCCCACCCTGAACACGTCTACATGACAATATTCAGACATAGTGATAGCGCCACCTACTGGCAATAAGAAGTAAGCGCTGCGTGGCGATTTTGAGCTGCGTTACGTGAAAGGACCGTGCCGGTGACGACTTGTCGAATTCAGTGGATCCGCCATGAAATGCCACTCATAACTTCAGTGTGCAATGTCCAATCTCCAGTGAACTTCATATATTCTGTAACAGTCTCGCCCTGAACACGTCCTCATCACTTCAGCGTACGTGGTCCAATCTCAATGAAACTTCACGTGTGTTACAACAGTCCCGCCCTGAACTTGTCTACATGACAATATTAAGACATAGTGATAGCGCCACCTTCCGGCAACAGGTGGTAAGCGCTGTGTGGCGATTTTGAGCTGATTTACGTGACATTTTCATGTTGTGGTCCCCAAGTGTTACGACGGCACGCGACGCGGCCGCAGCACGCCCCGAGTTGGGTGGGGTGCGAGGTCCCGCTCAACGCTGCTTGCAGCTTTAATTATATATGATATATTATGATAATAATATAATGTGATAATAATATAATAATGTGATAATATAATATAGTGATAATATAATAATGTGATAATAATATAATATAGTGATAATAATATAATATGATAATAATGACCCCAGCAGACAACAGTGAGTGACAGATTTTTATTTGAATTTCAATGTCAGACGATTTAAACAGAAACATAAAATAACATCTCTTGTTGTTATTGATACACATTGAATATAATATGAAATACAGTCAGTTTACTCACTGACAGAAAGGTTCATTTTGTCGTTTCTATCAGTGACTGAACTGATTATTTTACGGATATTCAGGATTTTAATGAATTCTGCGCAGATTATTTCCTGTGAATATCGAGAGATGAGTTTTCCTGATATTTTAAGGAACTTTTAACTTTTAAGGCGCCACAGCGCAGGCCGAACGCCGATTACTTCCAGGATATTTGCTCATTTTAATCAATTTCCAGGTGTTTCCATGACTAGCCTGTACTATTCCAGGTTTTCCAGGACGTCTCTCCGGTCTGTCGGAGCCCTAAAAGTCACAAAGCCGCAGATTATTGGCTCCGACTGATCATAACAACGCAAAGAGGAAGAATTCAGAGTGTGAAAGGTCTGTTTGTTTATTCACTAAATGTTAGAGGATGATTTCTCTGTGTGGTTTCATTTCTGTCGTAGTCTTTCTGGACTGTGGACCAGAGGGGGGGGGGGGGGCTCTTCACCTCCTGGGTCCAGGTCCCGGCTCAGGACCAGCGGACCAACACCTGGTCTCCGTCCTCTATGGAGTAAAACTGTAGAGTCTTCAGGTCGCTGTCGATCTCAAACTCCGTCCCAACTTTCTGGAGAGAAAAGAGCTCGACTGTGTTAATGTGGAGCTCAGTGCTGGAGCTGGCCTCTAGTGGCCATTAGAGGAACTGCAGTTCGCCTCTAGTGGACATTAGAGGTACTGCAGTCCGCCTCTAGTGGCCAGCAGAGGAACTGCAGCCCGCCTCTAGTGGCCATTAGAGGAACTGCGGTCCGCCTCTAGTGGACATTAGAGGAACTGCGGTCCGCCTCCAGTGGACATTAGAGGAACTGCGGTCTGCCTCTAGTGGCCAGCGGAGGAACTGCAGTCTGCCTCTAGTGGCCATTAGAGGAACTGCAGTCTGCCTCTAGTGGCCATTAGAGGAACTGCAGTCTGCCTCTAGTGGCCAGCAGAGGAACTGCAGTCCGCCTCTAGTGGCCATTAGAGGAACCGCAGTCCGCCTCTAGTGGCCATTAGAGGAACTGCAGTCTGCCTCTAGTGGCCATTAGAGGAACTGCAGTCTGCGTCGTACCTTGAGGCTGGTGTAGGTGAGCTTCAGATCTGCAGCAGGAACCTTCAGCAGTCGGTACAGGAGTCCCTTCACCTTCTGGACCTCCATGGAGGCTGCGGAACAAAACACAGTTACACTCATCCGGATTCTTTTTCAGCCGGAAACAGCAGAGAGAGGAGGAAGTTTACCTGGAAGTTTCTTCTCGATCGGCTTCCGCTCGCCGTCGTCTGGACACACAAACGTGATCTCTGGAGAGGAGAGAAGATCGGATCAGAACCGGCTTACTGCGTCTATTTTAAAGTTTTCTTAAACCTCTAGAAATCAAGAAGACCTCATGACCCCTTGTTAAGCTTTGGCGACCCCTAGTGAGGGTCGGGACCCTCAGGTTGGGAACCTGAGTGTTAGCCAATCAGAGGGCTGAGAGCAGAAAGAGGCAGGACTAACTTAACAGCTGGTTTTTCAGGGCAAACGGCTTCGGCTTCCTCAGCTCGCCTTCCTCAGGAGCTCCGTACTCTGTAACACAGAACGAGACCACGTTCACCTTCCACTGTAATCAATAACACACACACACACACACACACAGTCACATGGTGGCGTTGTGGGCGGGGCTTACTGTGGATGAGGCTCAGGTAACGTGGGTGCTGACAGGTGAACTCGCTGCCAGGCTGAGCCCCCCCGCCCGCCTTCAGCCAATCCTCTCCAAACATCTTGATGTAGTCGAGCTCCGCCCCCTTCCTGTCCTCGGGATGCACCTGATGGAAACCATGGCAACAATAACTCTAGATTTCTAGACTTTTTTGTTGTTGTTGTTGTTGTTGTTTAGCTGGGAGACCCCCCCCCCCCCCCGTATGTTTACAGCTCACCTTGCTGCCATTCAGAACCTCCAGTCCACCCAGTTTAGCGATCAGCAGCTGATCAGCTGTTTTAGGGTTTCCATCGCTGCTCGCCAGTTTGTTACGGCGACACGAGAACTGAACCAAACTACAGAGCTTCGCCAACTCGTCCACCACACTCCACTGAGAGAGAGAGACAGAGAGAGAGAGAGAGAGAGAGAGAGACAGAGAGAGAGAGAGAGAGAGAGAGAGAGAGACAGAGAGAGAGACAGAGAGACAGAGAGAGAGACAGAGAGAGAGAGAGAGAGAGACACAGAGAGAGAGACAGAGAGAGAGAGATAGAGAGAGAGAGAGAGAGAGACAGACACAGAGAGAGAGAGAGAGAGAGAGAGCACAGAGAGAGAGAGAGATTATCGGCCGTCGGACAGTCAGACGAGGTCGGTGACTCGAGTCGGTTCGGTGTGTCCCGTGCCGTCGTCAGTCGGAGTCGGCGTCGGCGTTCATTTTTGCCGATTCGACATGTATAATCGGCCAGTGGCCGTCGGCCTCAATGACCAATCTGATTGGTGGAGTGCTGGCCTTTGACTTGCGAATCAGTGAGTGCACGAGAAAACCGGAAGTGACGATGGTAAACATCCTACGCCAACGGCAGTATCTTGTTATTATTAGCCATCGTATTTTCTGTTCAGCGAGTAATGACAACAACGATCCTTCTTGACTACTATCAACACTCTCTGATGAAAACAATGACTGACGACAGCGTGCTCTGTGTTTACTAGGTCTAGAGAGATCCGTCATTTCCGGTTAGCGCCGCCTGCTGTTATGGGGATGTATTACGCTCCAGTCGGCGTCAGTTTGGTGTGTTCGGAGGCACTTTTTTGACCGACTTGGGGAGACGGGAGCCGACTGATCAGTCCAACTGCTTTTCTGCCGACGGTCTGCAGTCGGGTTGGTGTGTCCTGGCCTTTACAGGTTGAGAGGACCTCAGTATTTGGCAGAAACAGACACTGACCTCTGCTGACTGCTGACTGTTACAGGTTGAGAGGACCTCAGTATTTGGCAGACACTGACCTCTGTGATGTTGTTGTGGTCGAGGTTGAGCTTCCTCAGTGCCGGGAACATGGCTGTGTGAGATCCTACAGAGGGAACGTAAGAACAACTGTAAATATTAAGGCAGAGAGCAGTTAAATATTTACAACAGAGTGTTAGGGCCAGACTAAGAGAAACAATTCATTTTTTGTGGGGGAATTACGAGAAAAAGTTGTTACATTAGGAGAATAAAGTCGTAATATTACGAGAATAAAGTTGACTGTACGGTACGACTGAGACAAACAGCGGCTGCTGGGCTCAGGCTGAGGCTGCTGTTTGGTTGAGCTGCTCACGTCAGATCAGGAGGATGCTGTCCAGGCTTCAGTCCATCTTGAACAATGTCTCTCACCCTCTCTACGACACACTGGCCCAGCAGAGGAGCACCTTCAGCAGAAGACTCCTCTCACCCAGATGCACCACAGAGCGCCACAGGAAATCATTCCTGCCTGTGGTCATCAATCTCTACAACACCTCCCTCAGAGAGTCAGACACCCCCCCCCCCCCCTCTGTAATTCTGACTCTAAACATTGACAATCATTCACTTTTTTCACATTAATACTGTACATTTGATCTTGTATATATATATATATATATAACTATATAACTATATATATATCTATATATATAGATATATATATTTATATTTTTTGTGCTGAATGTGTTGTTTGTATAATATGTCGTTTGTATATCTGAATAATTTCCCCCTGGGATTATTAAAGTATTTCTGATTCTGATTCAGATCTTGATAACTCTATCGAAGCTTTTTTCTCATTAAAACTTTTTTCTTTTTTTCTCGTATTATAACGACTTTATTCTTGTAACATTGCAACTTTTTTCTCGTAATTTCCCAAATTTTACTTATTTTTTATTTATTTTTTTCCTTTTAGTATGGCCCTAATACTCCGTAGTAAATATTAAAATGTGACTTTAGGTTAGTTTTACCGGGAGCGGCGTCATCGAACCGAAGCTCAGACAGTCCGGTCCTCGACAAGTCCAGATCCTCCAGTCTGCAGTCAGAGAACAGAGTTTATTTCAGGAGCTTCAGACGGTCGACTGAACCGACAAGGAGAGTCTCAGCCGACCCGCTTTCCATCGGTCGGACAGTCGCAGAACAACAACAACAACAACAACAAACACAGAGACCATCGGGAAGAGGAGCCAGTTTACAGCGAGTTTTAGTGAAGTTGGAGAAGTTGGAGACTTTGATGTTACATTATTACAATGTTCAGTCTCTGTGCTGGTTGTTCAGAAAAACCAGAACCAGAACCGCTGTTTCTGAATGTAAACTGAGATAAACTGCAGGTTCCATAAGCAGCTTTAGTTCAGGGTCTGTCAGCGAACGGACGACAGCAGAGTTCCTGTTTCTCTTCTGCAGCAACGTCCATTAAAGTCGTTACTTTAAAGTTTGAGCTGAAGATTTCTCTGTAGACGTAAATACAGTTTCTGCTGCTTCAATTTAATTTAGGAACCAACATAAGAACTATTTCACTTAAGAAATGAACTCCTCCACACTGGATCAGAAACAGTTTGAACCTCTAGAAGAAGTTGATGGATGAATGCTGACTGGCTCCATGTTGGTTCTGTAGTTCTGTTCCAGGTTGACTGAACCGCTTTCATTATATGTGACAATTAAACACATTTAAAAGTGAAAGTTATATAACTGTTAGGCACTAAAACTCGATATAAATGAATACACACCTGGACAGAGCAGCTATACTGAGCACAGTCTCCTGCACTAGAGGATTGGAGGACAGACTGAGACTCTTCAGGGACTGCAGGACTCCGTCGGGCCTTCAAAACATCACAGAGACGCCAGTTAGACAAAGTCTGCGCAGCCTGAACGTCAGCGAGGGGAAACACAACCAACGTTACCTCTGCAGCTCCGTGATGTTGTTCTCCTGCACTGACAGATCCTCCAGCTGAGGCCACATGGGGGCGCACTCCAGGATCTGACCCCAGACCAGCACAGATACAGAAGAGTTCACAGGGAGAGGAAGTCGTTAGTCTGGACTTTTATTGTGAAATGTATCAACACTTAACAAACTGTCAGTGATTTGTTGGTAAGAGGGAGCGTACCTGCGGCCAGGTGAGGTCGCAGCTGTTGAGGACGAGGACTCTGAGGCTGCCGAACGCCTGGAGGTGAGCCGAGGGGTCGGAGGGGAAACGCAGCCTGTTGTTGCTAAAAGATAAAAGAAGAAGAAGTTCAGAGGACACACACACACACACACACACACACACACACACACACACACACACAGGGTACCTGAGCTGTAGTCCGTTCAGTTGGTCCAGCTGCTGGCTGATGGCGCTGACGTCCTCCCAGCAGGACAGCAGAGTCCCACTGAGGTCCAACCACTGCACGTCTGATCGCTGCTGTTAAAGTGTAACCGCCCCCGTCAACTCCCCCCCCACCTCAAATATAACAAATATACAAAATACACCAGAGACCTGCAAAGGACAGTGACTGTGGGGGGGCGTGTCCTCCACGCTGTCAGTGTAAAAAGATACTTGGTGTTGTTTTCCTGATTTCTCCGTCAGCTCCGGGTCCGTTCACATCAGAGCGAGTCAGCAACACCGATGGAAGAGTCTCCAAACTGTCCACACACAGAACGTATTATATTATAATAATAATAATATAATATACAGATTAAAACTCAACTAAACTAATATAATTTTACTGTAATAGCAGAATCTACTGTATTTATTACAATAAAGTTTTTACCATAAGTTGTTATATGAACGCTGTGATGATGGTTTACAGTCTTACAGTAATATATAAAAACTACTTCTTTCTTTTAAATGTTGTGAGATATCAAAGTGTCTTACTGTTAGAGAAACCAGTGCTACATGGAGGAAGTAATAAAGGATTGTTTGAGGATTGTTTGTTACCTGCGCTCCTCCACTGCCAACCATTTGAGCTTCTTAGAGGAGATGGAGATCTCCTCACGCAGCACCTCCTCGGAGTCGATCTGGTACTCCTGCTGCACGGCGGTCAGGTAGTCCACTCCGTAGCTCACCTTCGCCGGCCGCACGAAGGAGCCTCCTTTAGGGTGTCTGAGAGAGCGGGAACCCATCAGCCTCATTTTAAACATCATTCTTTCTCTGTTAAACACTGTAAGAGCTACACTGCCCTCCAGAGGCCAACCACAGGAACTACACTGCCCTCCAGAGGCCAACCACAGGAACTACACTGCCTTCCAGAGGCCAAGCACAGGAACTACACTGCCCTTAGACAATGTGCCACAAGATAAAACTGACAAACAAACATTTAAACTAAACACTAAACTTGAATGTGTCTTTTAATCCTCTAGAGGATCTTCGTCTCGATGATGAGCGACCTCCGACTGCTGAGAATTACCTGCACGTAAAATACTGGACTCCGTCGTGGCTGCCGTCGTGTTTGCCTCTCTCTGGATTATCCCACTCGACTCCGAGCCAAAGCCCTGAACACACCACGAACATTTGGTTAACGGGGAGGCAGAAGAACACCGGATTATTTTTGATTATTTCAACACTTAAAATAAAATAAACAAATAAAATGAGGTATTTTCTCCTGTATGGGGGAAACATCTTCACAACGAACTGCAGCCAATTGACTCTTTACTTCCAGTAGTTTGATGGCTCCAACCAAGACTCTGACTCCGGGGAAGATGAAGACACGGCAGGAAAAGGAAAATTTAAACATACTGCTCAACCCTAGTTCCCGCTCTTTTTAAGAAATCGTTTTCCAGGATCTTTCCAGGATCTTTCCAGGATCTTTCTAGATTGTTTTCTTGACAATCAAGGACAGCCCTTTCTGAAAATGGTGGTCATAGTTTCAGGGACACGTGTTAGCGTGCTGTTTTACGGCGTTGCTGATTTTTCCTCAACAGGCTAAAATACAAGAAACATTCCCAGGACAACATCGATTTCCAGGATATTTGCTCATTTTAATCCATTTCCAGGTGTTTCCAGGATGTTTGTGAATCTGACACACTCGGGCTCTTACCTGCTGTCGGTGGCACCGGGCCCACGTACCGTACTGTGGCCCGCTCCCCGCCGCAGGACACCCGCCTCCCCACCGCGTCCGCCGGCACCTCCGGCTCCGTCTGGTCGACTCCCATCGAGGCCTCCTGCCGAGGAGAGAAAACCGGGATCAGAGAGTTCACGTGGGAATCAGTTTTAATGGTTAACACAGCGAGTGTCACATATTCTTCAGCCTTTATGTCTTCTTATATAATAATAATATAATATTATATTAATTATATATATAATTATATTAATATTATAATAACAGCTTTATTATGAAATACAGACAACATGAACACCAAAGAATCAAATAATCTAATGAATGATTCCTGATTCAGATGTTATTCTAATATTTATTCTGCTTTAAATAAACAGTCTGACAGTATTTCCCACATTATTCCTTTCATATGTTGGAGAATGAGCATAATTAGCATTAATAATCAGTTATATGGATCTTTACTTGGCTGATTTGGACAATATAGGAGAGGTTTTGGGGTTATTGAGGACGCTGAATCCATTCCTGACATTGTTATATTATTATTACACATTTCAATTCTCACTGGGCTGATTTTAATTCACTCATTAGGAGTTGATTTTGAGGTTATTTATAATAACTTAATACATTAGACCTGCATTTAAGATTCAAGAAAGCTTAATGTCATTAGTGTGAATGTTCAGACGTAATATTTCTTGCTTTATGTTGGGATCTATAAAATCTATTGATCCACTCCAGACTGTACAGAACTCAGCCGCCTGGTTTTTAACTAGAAACCAAGAACTATGATCACATCACTCCAGTTTCAGCCTCCGTACTCTGGCTCTACGTGGTCTCTCCCCCTGCTGTATCTCAGACCTCCAGATCCTCGGGGCAGAGGTCAGTTCTGCCCGAGGAAATCATTTTATTGTTCAGAAGCATCTTTTACTTCATAAATGTTTGTTCTTGTTTATCTGTTAGTCTTGTTTTAAAATGATGATTTCTTTTTGGCATTTTGTCGTTAGTGTCTTATGTATTAATTATATAAATAACCTCAAGTCAATAAACTCAAAATGAATAAAAACCAGCCTACAAGGAGTTGAAATAATCCAGTTTAAAAGGTTATTTTGTATTGAAAATGTCAGAAATTGATTGGACGCCCTCCATATCCCCCCAAATCCTCTCCACTGAAATATTATAATATAACTAATTATTCTTATTCATGCTAACTGTTCTAATTGTTCAACATATTTCTAAATGCTGGAGACACAAACTGTACATTTCTAACAGAGTGTGATTCTGTAGTGGAGACTAAACGTTAACAATGATCCATATCAGCAGTTTGAATCCAACTAAAAGCTCCCTGCACCAAACTCCCTTTAAGAAATATCACATTTTAACAATTCCTAACGTGTTCGTAACAACACGTAACTCTAGAAACACGAGCTAAAGGCCGTCATATGTCCACAGTATGACTGTCAATACGGAATCAATATAATCAATAAAGATACAGTGTATACTGTACAAACTTTACATTTAGTCTCTTTAGCGGGCTCAGCCTCTGTTGTAGCTGCAGACTTTCAGTGAGTGAGGACCGCGGGAAAGAGAGGGCGGATCGTTTCAATAACTAACATTTCTCAGTAAAATAAAATGGTTGGTGGATCAGATTAAAGCCGAATTAAACACCGACTCATAACGCTGTTAATCCACCGTTTATTATGTGTGTGTCGGCATCGGAGGAGGTTTTCCGGCTGTTAACAAACTAACTACCCGGGTTGTTGCCTCCTGTCTGGTGCTGGAGAGAGTCTGTAGCTCACTGTCTGTAGCTCGTTATAACATAAACACATATAAATATATAAATATAGTTACAGTAAGTTTAGTGTCATTAACTCCCGTCGGTTAAAAACACTTACAACAACAACTGATCTGAAATCAGAGGCACATTATTACCGGAGACGTTTAAAGACGGAGCTTCTGGAGTTAGCTGTTAGCTGTTAGCTCCCGAACCAAAACATTTCTCCGCCTCACCGGAACCGACACATTTAGAAGTTGCACTCCTTTCTCACGAAACATTTCAAAATAAAACTGAAGATAAATATGTTTTTTGTGGGATGTACAAGTATTTTTGCGGATTAAATCGTTTAGTCTGTGAAAGTTTAGTTAAATCAACATAACTCGGAAAAAGAAGAAAATAAGGGGGAACCTTTGTGCCGCTGTGACCGTGTTTCCTGTGGGGGGTAATTCGCAGTAGGACACACGTGTGCTGGGAGGAAAGCGTGTGAACGTGTTTTAACTTTCATGTTATTGGAGTTTAATTTGTAGAAGTTCGTGTGAATGCTGCAGTTTACCGGATAAAGAACTGATCTCAGATTAAAGAACAGTCCGGAAGTGGAGTGACGACGGACGAATCCGTGAAAACACCATGAAGAAGAAACGCGACCAGAGGTTTGTTTACACATTTATATTTAATTTATATCAAAGTAATCAATACTCACATTATTAGAGCGTAACTTCAGCAGTCAGCTAGTGTTTCTGTAGTGGAGACTAAACGTTAACAATGATCCATATCAGCAGTTTGAATCCAACTAAAAGCTCCCTGCACCAAACTCCCTTTAAGAAATATCACATTTTAACAATTCCTAACGTGTTCGTAACAACACGTAACTCTAGAAACACGAGCTAAAGGCCGTCATATGTCCACAGTCTGACTGTCAATACAGGATCAATATCATCCATAAAGATACAGTGTATACTGATCAATATCATCCATAAAGATACAGTGTATACTGATCAATATCATCCATAAAGATAAGTGTATAATATATCATCCATAAAGATACAGTGTATACTGATCAATATCATCCATAAAGATACAGTGTATACTGATCAATATATCCATAAAGATACAGTGTATACTGATCAATATCATCAATAAAGATACAGTGTATACTGATCAATAATCAATAAAGATAGTGTATACTGATCAATAAAGATACTAGTAGTGTTCTGATAATCAATAAAGATGCAGTGTATACTGATCAATAATCAATAAAGATACAGTGTATAGTATTCTGATCAATAATCAATAAAGATACAGTGTATAGTATTCTGATCAATAATCAATAAAGATACAGTGTATAGTATTCTGATCAATAATCAATAAAGATACAGTGTATTCTGATCAATAATGACAGTTTGTGTCCTCAGTGGCGAGGAGGAGGAGGAGGAGGCGTCTCCGGGGCAACAGTCAGCTGACTACGTGGTGGGTCAGGTGTCAGGAAGTTTGTTCCAGAAGAACTCTGCAGCCTCCGGATCGTCACTGTCGGCTTTATTCAGAACCACAGCGCCGACTGCCCTACTGTTCCACCCTGCTCCTCAGGTAAAGGAGAGACAGACAGACAGACAGACAGACAGACAGACTACTGTTCCCTGCTCCACAGGACAGGACAGACAGACAGACAGACAGACAGACAGACAGACTACTGTTCCACCCTGCTCCTCAGGTAAAGGACAGACAGACAGACAGACAGACAGACAGACAGACAGACTACTGTTCCACCCTGCTCCTCAGGTAAAGGGGGACAGACAGACAGACAGACAGACTACTGTTCCACCCTGCTCCTCAGGTAAAGGAGAGAGAGACAGACAGACAGACAGACTACTGTTCCACCCTGCTCCTCAGGTAAAGGAGAGACAGACAGACAGACAGACAGACTACTGTTCCACCCTGCTCCTCAGGTAAAGGGGGCAGACAGACAGACAGACTACTGTTCCCTGCTCCTCAGGTAAAGGGGGAGACAGACAGACAGACTACTGTTCCACCCTGCTCCTCAGGTAAAGGACAGACAGACAGACAGACAGACAGACAGACTACTGTTCCACCCTGCTCCTCAGGTAAAGGACAGACAGACAGACAGACAGACAGACAGACAGACAGACTACTGTTCCACCCTGCTCCTCAGGTAAAGGGAGAGAGACAGACAGACAGACTACTGTTCACCCTGCTCCTCAGGTAAGGGGGAGAGAGAGACAGACAGACAGACTACTGTTCACCCTGCTCTCAGGTAAAGGAGAGAGACAGACAGAGACAGACAGACTACTGTTCACCCTGCTCCTCAGGTAAAGGGGGGCAGACAGACAGACAGACTACTGTTCACCCTGCTCCTCAGGTAAAGGGGGGAGAGAGACAGACAGACAGACTATGTTCCACAAGGAGGGAGAGACAGACAGACAGACAGACAGACAGACTACTGTCCCCCTGCTCCTAGGTAAAGGAGAGAGAGACAGACAGACAGACAGAGGGGGACAGACAGACAGACAGAGGGACAGAGGGACAGACAGACAGACAGACAGACAGACAGACTGACAGACAGACAGACAGACTGACAGACAGACAGACAGACAGAGGGAGAGACAGACAGACAGACAGACAGAGGGAGAGAGAGACAGACAGACAGACAGAGGGAGAGAGAGACAGACAGACAGACAGAGGGAGAGAGAGACAGACAGACAGAGGGAGAGACAGACAGACAGACAGACAGAGAGACAGACAGACAGACAGACAGACGGACAGAGGGACAGACAGACAGACAGACAGACAGACAGACAGGACCAGGAGTCTGTCTGTCTGTTCTATATAAAGTGTCATTGAGTGCTTCAGTGCTGCTCTGAGGTGTTTTATATTGTGAGGCTCAGATCCAGAATGTCAGCGTGTCCTGTTGTTTCATCGTCAGCCTGTTCAGAAGAGCCCAGAACCAAAGGAGGAGCAGAAGGAAAAGGAAGGGGTCAAAGGTCAACCCACCTCGAAGAAGAAGTCTGTTAAAGAGAAATCAGAAGCCGAGCAGAAGCTGGAGAACAGGTGAGTCCATCCTCAGAGAGATTCTTATTATTCCTGAAGGTTTTACCATTAAAATCGTGTTTCTCTTCGTCCTCGTTGTCGGCGGTTTCAGGGAGCTCGGTTTACTGAACGCCGACGGAGACGAGGAGACGCCCGGGGGGAAGAAGAAGAAGAAGAAGAGGAAAGCTCCGGAGCCGAGCGGAGAGAACGACGTGGAGCAGTGGGTGATAAAGAGACAGAGGCTGAGAGCCAGGAAGGAGGAGGAGGCCACGAAGAGGAAGAGGACGGTGTTCGTAGGGAACCTGCCCGTCGGCTGCACCAAGAAGGTACGGAACCGAAATAATGAACCATCAGAACCATCAGAACCATCAGCTGGACTTATTAAAGGATCCAGATGTTTTTATGTTTTCATCAACGAGTGGTTGTAACTTAAAACATTTTAATATATATCTATATATATTTTAATATAGCTAACCTGATTTGTTACCAGCTGATTCCAGTGAATGTCGGAGAGGAAGAACTTTATTATCTGTGTGTTTCAGACGCTGCAGAGCCTCTTCAGGGATAAAGGATCCATCGACTCCATCCGGTTTCGCTCAGTGGTAAACACACACACAGCTTCAGCTCGTAGCGGCTCACTGTTAAAGAAACACGGAATAAATAACTCTTCATCACAAAACTCAACTTGGCAGCAGAAAGTCGTGATGGCTACTCCTCATCGTCGTTTCAATCAATAAAACACGAGTTCCCAACCTTTAGTTTCATTTAGTAAACTGCTTTATAAAACAGACACAATTATCTGTCTGTGTTTGATTCAGTCATACAGACTTAAACGTTTTCTTTCCTGACAATTTACTTTATATTGACTTTACATCACAGAAGTGAACAAAATGCTGTTTTCATTTAGTTTTCTTCCGCACCTTAAAGTCCAGAAGGTCACGACCCGCCATGAAAGCTTTGGTGACCCTTAATGTTTGAGAACCACAGTGATGAAGAAGCTGTGCGAGCTCTCTCTGTAACTGTCAAGCTACCGCAGCGTCCGTTGGTCAGTGACACAAATGGTCTTGTCCTCCGATCCCCGCAGGTCAGAGAGGATCCCTCCATGTCCCGCAAAGTGGCAGTCATTCAGTAAGTTTCTGCCCGCGTCCGTTCTGTTGAAGAGTCGCTGGAACTGACGAACTGAATGCTTCAACTCTACGTGGTGTTTTCTTCTTCTCAGGCGCAAAGTTCATCCCAAAAAGCAAAGCATGAACGCCTACGTGGTGTTTAAAGACGAGGAAGGAGTGACGAGGGCGCTGGAGAGGTCAGACCCTCGTTAACTGATTCCCACCAACGGGAAGTGGCTCTGTGAGTTTAACCGTCAGTAAAGCTGATGTTCTGTTTGTCTGCTCACAGGAACGGCACAGAGATCGAGAAAGACTTCCACATCCGAGTGGACAGAGTGACGGACAACTCAACAGTGAGTGTTTTTATCTCATCTGTCTGTTGAATGTCTCCTTCAGACAGAAAAGTGTTTCAGGTATTTTCTTAATTTAACTAGCTGCTGCTAACTGTATCTGACAGAACCGGGCACGGCAGCCGGACCGGGATCGAACACAGCCTCCGACCGGCACCGTCGGTCTCAGAGATTAGATCCCGGGTCCGGCTGTGGTCACTGGAAGGTAGACGCTGTGATACACACTCAGCTCTGTTTACTGCCCGTTGTTACAGTAAACACATTAATATCAGGAATTCATTTCACATCTGTTGACAGTTTTTGTTCCATTTGGTGACGTTGTTGTTGTTGTTGATGTTGTTGTTGTTGTTGTCTTGCAGCACGATCACAAACGCTCTGTATTTGTGGGGAATCTGTCGTTCGGTGAGTAACTTCGTTGCTACCGTTGATGTCGAGTGTAACTGTCGTTCTGTGTTGACGTTAACCGACTCTTCTTCTTTTAGAGATCAACGAACTGGCTTTCCGGCAGCATTTTGAGCAGTGCGGCGCCGTGGAGGCCGTACGGCTGGTACGAGACCAGAACTCCGGACTGGGGAAAGGATTCGGCTACGTCCTGTTCGAGGTACTCAAATCCTGCTTTCCTCTTTAGCTCGAGTTCTGAAGGAGCTGTGACCTTTGACCTCCACTAAAGCTGTTTGTGCCCGTTCGTTGCAGAGCCCCGACTCGGTGCAGCTGGCGTTGGAACTGGACGGCTCCAAACTGGAGGGCAGGTCCATCCGAGTGAAGAGGTCGGTGAAGAAGGAGAAGCAGAAGAAGAGTAAAAGTGACAGCAAAGGAGGCGCAGGGAGGGCCGGCGGCAGGGGCCCCGGCGGCAGGGGCCCCGGCGGCAGGGGCCCCGGCGGCAAGACCCCTCCGAAGGGCCCGGGGCGCGAGAGAGGAGGCGGTCGCGGAGGTTTCAAGCCTCAAAATAAATTCTCGGGAACCCAGCAGAGGACGACCAAAGGCTCCTTCAAAGGAACAATGGTGGATCCGAACAAAAAGACTAAAAAGAAAGGACTGAAGAAGAAACAGAAGCCAAACAAGACTGTTCACATCTGAGCGACATCTTACAGAAATAAAAGTGACTCTGAACCGAACAGCAGGTTTCCACTGTTCCACCGTCAGTTACATGTTGTCTGTAAACTATTTTCTTCCACAGCAGCAAAACTCAATAAAGAATACACAACTTTTTATCTTTCTGTGGATTATATTGTGTTAAAATACACATTAAAGCTTCTATATGTCATTAAACTGTAGCTAACAGCGCCACCAGTGGCCGTTCAGTGAACTGCAGTCAACATCGACCAACACAAACACTGAACGCTGTAAAATAACTGACAATCATATTTAGAATAACGTTACTATCTGCAATGTTCCTATATTTTATTTGGACCGTTAGCTCCAAATGAGGGCCGGATGCTCGTAAAATAAAATAAAATTAAAATTGTATCTGAATGTTATTTTTTATCCTCTGTCAGTGTGAGCACTCTCATATTACCTGTACTGCAGAAAGCCACCAGGGGGCGATAGGGATATTTTAAGCTTCATAATCACTGTCACATGCAGGTTGTAGTTTGTGGAGAACACTAGAAGAAGAAAGGCCTTCTGAATATCTTTCAAGCATTAAAAATGGCACTCAAAGAGCCTTAAGCGTAAAGTTGATGCAGAGAACGAGAGCGTCTCTGCAGGCACAACAAGCCATTTACCAATGCTGAGGTTTTTAAGGAGTGCATGGTGGCTGCTCTGGCACCGTTGTGAATAACGACTATAAATAAAATGAGCACATGAAACAATAAAAGAGTTTATTGTCATTGTTGATTGAAGGCAGGTTGTGGCACAGGCTTTCTTTCATTGGATTTAAAAATAAATAAATATAGAAACATACCTTTCCCTCTTCACTAGGCTATTCCTGAACTCAGTAATATTCTGGCGGGCCAGATGTGGCCCGCGGGCCGCCAGTTACGTTCACTGTCTAGTGTCTTCACTATGAACCTGCAGTTCCTCTAACGGCCACTAGAGGCTCCATCAGTGAGTCTCCATAAGGCCTCATATTAAACTTGTTTACAGCCTTTTGGTCTCCAGAGATAATTTCCCCATTCATGACAACTCACCTGTTTAAATTATATTAAGGATTAAAGTTTTGTATCAGACTGCCAAGATGGCGACGGCCAGAACTTCACGACCCTCCGAGGTCCATTTACAGTCTCTGACTCTTCACCAACATCACGTAAAATAAAGTCAACACAACCTCAGAGTTTGTTCACGTTTTTTTATTTTTCCTAAAGAGGACGTTTCCTCTTTGAAATGGACTGAGAACATTTCATCACTTTTTAAAAAGTGTTTCCAAAGTCTAGACCGAACAGAAAACAATAAATACTGTATGAAGCATCCGGTAACTTTCTACTGATATCACGGTAACCACGGTAACCACGGAGGCGGTCGGTACAAACAGTGTAAACCGTGACGCTGTCGGGGTGTGAGCTAACGCCGCCCCGACGGTAGGAGCCGATTAATGTGTTCACCCGGTACCTGGTGGCGGGCTGATCCTCGGTGATACCCCCAGAACGGGTAAGTTGAGTAAAAAAAACAAACACTACTGTCATGGATAAACCAGGAACACAAAGTTCCCTTTTGGACGCCTTGATGGGAGGTGATGGACGTCGGCCGGAGCGATGGAGGCCGAGGCGTTGGCAGGTCGTTAACGGGAGGAGGAAGTCCACGTGAGGAAGAGGGTGGGGGGGTCGTTTCCTCTTCATCCTCTCATTCTATATCGTCCTCGCTCAGACTCTGTGCGCTCACGATGCGCTGCAGGAGCAGAAAACACAGTTTATATATTATAAACATTAATACATCAGCTAACATTATATTCTCTATACACAGAGTCACATGGTGTCTCTCTCCCTCTGCCTGTGTTGTATCGCAGCCTCTCTGTGGTTTGTTTCCATAGCCGGTCTGCTCCGACTGAAACTGCTGTTTTTATCGTCTACGTCGGTGAATTAAGGATTTATTTCCACCAAACCAGAGTTGGTGATTGTTGGAAACACTAACAGAGACGCTTTAATGAGTTTATTCTGTTTCTGTCCACTTTGAATATGTTTTACGATTATCTGGCTGCTCGCTATAATTACTAGTTTTGTCAGTGGAGTCTGGTGGGTCGTCGCTCTCGTTGTTTAAGGTCTGAGATTCTGGTTCTTTTGCCTGAACCGTCCGTGTGGAGATATTAAAAACTCAAACTGGAGCGCTGTCCTACTCTTTTGTTTACTGTGTGATTTTTAAATGTTGTTGTTATTGTTGTGTTATGGGCGGAGCTCAGGAAGCCTGACAACCAACCAGCGGGTTTACCTGGCTGATGCTGGGCAGTTTGGTGAGCAGCATCTGGAAGACGGGCGGCGGCAGCGTCTGCTGCAGCACCTGCAGCAGCTGCTGAGGCTGACCGCACACCGCGATGGCGTTGGTCAGGTGGTCCACGCCTTTCTCATAGTCTCCTGCAGGGCGAAGCACAAACATACAGACGCTCAGAGACTCCACAGAACCGCCACCGGAACCAGAACCAGAACCAGAACCAATGAAACCAGACGTTACCCTGAGCCAGCAGCTCCTCCCCCAGCTGGATCTCCTCCAGGAAGAACTTCTGCACCGCTTCAGCGTCCTTCAGGTCCGGGAGCTGCGGGACAAACGACAGGTGAGACGAGCTGGAAGAGTTTTACACAAACTTCCTGCTGTTATTGATCAGTTATTGATCAGTTATTGATCAGCTGCTGTTATTGTTATTATTGAACACTATAGGAAATATCTATAGAATATAGTCAGTTTGATAGAAAGTGGCTCCATTAAGTTGGAACCGGTTCTAAACTGGTGTTGTTAGATTCAGTGTTGGGCAATAATGAAGAATTAGTTACAGTTACTTCTCTAAAAAGTAATTACTTTATTATGTAACCAGTTATATTAAAGCCCCCGACCACCAGAGGGCAGCAACCACCTGTAATCTACACTTATTGCAGCAGACAGGAGGATCTAGCTCGCGCCCACGAGGACGGAGAAGATTAAAGTAAAACCTTTGGAGACGCAGCGAACGGCGGGAAGAAGAAGAGCTCACCTTTGCCATGCCGGCTCGCTCTTTGGCCGCCTTCTGCTTCCTCCTCCCTGCAACAGACACACAAAACCTTCAGAGCAACAGCAGACTGAACACAAACATTATATTATACGTGTGTGTGTGTGTGTGTGTGTTAATATTATAGTGATAATAATTCTATCATGTAAAAAACATTATCATAATAAAGTAATATGAATTAATAACACCACACTACAGTATAATATCAACCAGTATCTATTTATTTATTGTATGTTGAACACAAACAGTAACCCCCCCCCCAGGACAAACTGAAGTCACACCAGAGTCCACTATAAAATCTGTTGGTTTAACACGACCTTTCTAACAGCAGAGACTCTTCAGTTTGTGTACATCAACACATCCACTGCAGCAGCTCCTCATTCAGCCCGAGGATTCCTCTAAATAAATATATATATATATATATTAATGAATTAAAGTGACCTACTGCAGCTTTACATTGTCACTGATGGAGGTCAGATGTGACAAACAGCATTATAATGAAGTACTGTACTCTCTGCAAGGCATTGTGGGTCGGCGTTACCTCCACTGTACCTGTTACTGTGGGTCATTTACCATCAACACACATCCAGGTCACATTCAACACTCACATCTAATATTCATCCCTTTAAGAGATGAGGGAAGAGCTCAGCTGAACTCTGTAAAAACGGATAGAATTAAAATAAACGTGGCATTTTCCTTTAACTGGAGCTGTTCTGTTGTTCGATTCCCCCCGAATACACCCGAAGACCTTGTTGACTCGTGTGAGGTCGTTAAAACGCGCCGCAGAGAGTGTTTATTGATCATTTACCGAGAGGACGTTAAAATGTATAAAAACTGAATGGAGTTCGGCGAGAGCGCTTCAACCGCCGAGCCAAACCGGGTTGAACCGGGACTACAGAACCTTTAACGCGAGCTAACAACGACACAACCTCCAAACCGAACCGATCCGACCCGCACCGTACCGTACCGGAGCTCACAGGCCTGCTGCAGGTGAGGAGGAGGAGGAGGAGGAGGAGGAAGAGGAGGAGGTCAACACTCACGTTCTCGCAGCCTGTTCTTGAAGTTGGGGTCACTCCGTCTCTTCCGGTCGAAGTAGATGCAGTAACCGACGAGCAGAGCCCCGCAAACCCCCGCGGCCAGCGCGCTGCTCTTCCCGCCCATCATACCGACCGCGACCCGCTCGGTAGGACGAAGATTTCCGGTTGATTTAACGGTTTTTCCGCCGGTGGTCGGTTGGTGAGAGGAGGCTGGCGCAGCGGCTCAGGGCAGGAAGGACCCGGGAGGACCCCGCGGTTTGACAGCTTGTAGCCGTCCGCGCGGTGCCTGAGTGGAAACGTGGAGAATTAAAGTGAATCAATTCATTAATGAGCCATAAAAGAGTCTGTGATTTTAAAAGGTTTTATAAAATAAGTATTTTATCAGACTTGTGCTGGTTTTTTGTTTTATTTTGTGTAACTGCTGCCGTTCCTTTTCTACGGAAGCTCGTTTGTGCCAAAAAAGATTCTGTAGATTATTAAAATGAGAAACTGTCAAAATAATGATTAAGTGTCTGAAAATAATAAAATTAAAAATTGTAAGTTACACTTTATTGTTTTAAATAAAGTTTGGTGAAAATAAAATAACCCATTAAAAATGTTAAATTAAAGACTTAAAATAATTAAAATTGTTTTCTAACAATACATAGAGTTTTAATTTATTTCATTATGGTAGAATCTGGGGTCTTTAATACAGATTACACAGAATCTTTAACAGTATTAAACTGTAAAAAATATTTGCAAAGAAATTATTGATTTATTTTTCAATGTGATTTTATATATTTTATTAGACATGTAGGGGCTATTTTTGTAATTTGATTTAGATTTTTATGCCTTTAGACATTTAGTTTGTTTTACTTAAAATGTTTTGATATAATTAGTTTTTTTTAATAAAATGAACTGATTAACTCATTATCATTGAGTAAACAGACGACTCCTCACTGGTGACATATTTCATATTAAACTCAACAAACTCAAACAGTGAACTCTGCAGGAAGTTTGTGTAAAACCAGAGATTTGGATGAATTCTGAGCAGTTTATTTCCTGTAAATGTTGATCATTGACCATAATATTCTTTTAGAGAGTCTTGAGCATCAAACTGGCATTAAAGGAACCGCACTAAGCTGGTTTAAGTCATATTTATCAGATCATTCGCAGTTTGTACATGTTAACGATGAATCTTCAATAAATACTATAGTTAGTCATGGAGTTCCACAAGGTTCTGTACTTGGACCAATACTATTTACTATATATATATGCTCCCTTTAGGCAACATTATTAGGAATCACTCCATTAACTTTCACTGTTATGCAGATGATACGCAGTTATATCTATCAATCAAACCCATGAAATTAATCAATTATCTAAATTACAAACATGTCTTAAGGACATAAAATGTTGGATGAGCTGCAATTTTCTGATGCTAAACTCAGAAAAAAACGAAATTCTTGTTCTTGGCCCCAAAAACCTTAGAGACGCCTTCTTTCATTTACGTAATATTAGAAAAATTAGACACATCCTATCACAGACAGATGCAGAAAAACTAATCCATGCATTTGTTACTTCAAGGCTGGATTACTGCAACTCTTTATTATCAGGTTGCCCCAATAAGTCCATTAAAATGCTCCAATTAATTCAGAACGCTGCAGCACGAGTACTGACAGGAACTAGAAAAAGAGATCACATCTCTCCTGTACTAGCTTCTCTGCATTGGCTCCCTGTAAAATGTAGAATAGAATTTAAAATCCTCCTCCTCACCTATAAAGCTCTTCATGGTCAGGCCCCTTCATATCTTAAAGAGCTCATAGTACCCTATTACCCCTCTAGAACACTATGTTCTCTGAATGCTGGGCTACTTGTGGTTCCTATAGTCTCTAAAAGTAGAACAGGAGCCAGAGCCTTCAGTTACCAAGCTCCTCTCCTGTGGAACCAGCTTCCAGTTGTGGTTCGGGAGGCAGACACCCTCACCACATTCAAGAGTAGGCTTAAGACATTCCTCTTTGATAAAGCTTATAGTTAGGGCTGGATCAGGTGAGTCCTGAACCATCCCTTAGTTATGCTGCTATAGGCCTAGACTATCGGGGGATTTCCCATGGTGCACTGAGCTACTCTCTTCCTCTCTCTTTCTGCACTCATTCATGTCCCATTAATGCATGTTACTAACTTCACTTCTTCCCCGGAGTTCTTGTGCTTTCTCGTCTCGCAGGTTCTCATGGATCCTGGTGGAGCCTCCTGCCATGGTCCTGCTTGACTGCCATTGCCAATACTGTTGTTGCTGTGCACCTGTCTGTCTGTCTGTCTCTCGCTCTCTCGCTCTCTGCCTCTCGCTCTCTCTCTCTCTGCCTCTCTCTCTCTCTCTCTCTCTCTCTCTCTCTCTCTCTCTCTCTCTCTCTCACCCCAACTGGTCGAGACAGACGACCACCCACCTAGAGCCGGAGGATCTGTCCTAGGTTTCTGCCTTTTAACAGGCAGTTTTTCCCTTGCCCTTGTCTCCAAGGTCTTGCTCATGGTGGTACTGTTGGGTCTCTGTAATTAATGTTATAAGGAGTTCGGTCTAGACCTGCTCTATTTGAAAAGTGTCCTGAGATAACTTCTGTTATGAATTGGCGCTATACAAATAAAATTGAATTGAATTGAATCAAAAGTTAGTTTTTCTGATATTTTCAGCAACTTTTTATACAATTTATAGAAACCTCAGTCTGTATTATGTTTATTAACAATCATACAGATGTTCTCGTTCTTTTAGCTGCAGACTTTTCTAACGCAGGACAACGAGTTAAAAGTTTATAGCTTCAATAATAATCTTAAAAATAACAATTTCATTTAGTTTTCTTCACAGAAATGCCTCGTAAGCCTCGTGAAGCTTTGGCGACCCCTAGTGGAGGAACCACTGGTGTAGAGGAGACACTGAGGAAGAGGAAGAGGAGCGCTGAAGAGGCCCCAATAATCAATATGAGTTGGTTTCAGTGAATCAGATTCCTGTTTAACTCCAGTGTGTTTGTGTTCTCCAGCCATCGCCACAGATTCAAGTGTGAGTGTGAAATATGTTCCAGTCTGACTGAGGCTGAGTCACACAGACACAAACAGACTGCGACCGCCATCACGCCCCGCGGCATTATGGGTACAGCAGGCTGAAGACACCCGCACTGACTCCTGTCTGTCAGCAGGGGTAGCTGTTGGTCCATCACAGCGTCAGCAAAACACACACACACACACACTCACTGAGGATACACTCTGTCTGTGACAGTGTAACACACACACACACACACACACACACACACATACTGCAGTGTGTGTGTGTGTGTGTGTGTGTGTGTGTGTGCATCCTGTCAGGCTGTGATATCTTGATATTTGGAGGCCTGATGGTGTTAAGGATTTAAACAGACAGTCAGCAGCATGAATGAACAACACGCACACACACACACACACACACACACAATTCAAACTGCCCTGCGGCATTATGGGAGAGCAGGACGGACAACAAGCCAGATAAAAACTGTGTTTACAGTCGGTGTGAACATTAACCTCAGAGTTTCAAAATGGCTTCTTTATAATATTTCAGTCTTCCTCAGTTAAATTGTTTCCATATTTATATAATATATAATATATATATATATTCTGTGCCAAAACATTTACTCCATTTATTTGTATTTTTATATTAAATTCAATCATTGTGTCTTCCTGTAAAACTGAATGTGACGCGCGCTTACGTCAGCATGAACTAACTGATTTCAACCAATAACATCCCGACGTTCACCCGTCAATCAATCTGCCACTGTTAGTGACACGAGCGAAGATTCATTACAAACACACAACTTTATTATCGTAACACTTCTAATAATAGCCCGGGCGTTTATTTGCTTAAATCACTGAACTCCCCCTGCCTTTATTGGGGACAGGCCTTTATTGGGGACAGGCCTTTATTTGGGACAGGCCTTTATTGGGGACAGGCCTCTATTTGGGACAGGCCTTTAATTCCTTTAGCACTAAACTAAACTAAACTAACTTCTGCTTCTCTTGAGGTTTGTTCAGCAACATGATGATTATGATGCTTCAGAGGTTTTTTTCCGTCTCTCTTGTTTACCATGTTACCTGTAATTCAGAATTAATTAACGTTAAACTTTGTTGTTGATAGTTTTTGTAAAATATATTGAACGATTGAATTGTGGAGAATCTATAACTGATCTAATGATGTTCATTATGTTCATGTTGACAGAAGTTTAAACATTTATATTTGTGTAGGAAATTGAAACGACTTAAAACTCGCTCAATCAGGCGACCCGGTGGGTTTTAAGAGGTTTTAAACATCGCGATTCTATAAAATCCAGACCAGGCCTCTATTGGAGACCTGCGTTTATTTGTCAAAACGTGTAGCCACACCAGGCTTTTAAAAGAGACCTGCATCTGTTAGGGACCCTGCTTTTATTGGAAGTTTTACGGTATCTACGATTGTCACTTCGTTGGTCCGAACGGTTGAAGCTGCAGAGCTTGAGAGAAAAGGTAAAACTCCGCCCACTTTCACACCTGACCAATCACAGCCTGAGCTGCCTCGATATGGAAACAACCTGTTAGTGAGCAGTTTTATTTCAAACATCCATTTATAATATTATTGAATTTATTATTTACTATCTGTGTGTTTCAGCGAACATTGTTGGCCGTGTGTGTGTGTGTGTGTGTGTGTGTGTGTGTGTGTGCTTTGGCAGCGTCCTGCTCTCCACAGATGGCAGCTCTCTGTGTGAAGCCTCCACTGAGGGACCGTTAGCATGGCTGAAGCTGCTGAGACAAAGACGACCAACCAGAGCTCTGATCCAGCAAAATGGAGTACGAACACCATAAAGTGTGTGTGTGTGTGTGTGTGTGTGTGTGTGTGTGTGTGTGTGTGTGTGTGTGTGTGTGTGTGTGTGTGTGTGTGTGTATGTGAACTCAAGGTTACCTTCACATATTACCATTGTGCTCTTTATTCTGTATGTTTGGTTGTTTTGTCGGACTGAATAAATCAGATTCTGATCCTGGAGGTTGTGAGCGTTTTATTGTTGTCTGTTATGGCAACTGTGCCGTCATGTGCCCCAAACGGCAAAATGCTTCCAACACGGGACTGATGCATATTCAAAAACACACAAACACATAAAAACAACTGCAAAATATAAACGCTGCAAATTCACTCCACAAAACGGAAGTGTATTATAATTATTATAATATTATTATTATTATATTCTATAATATTATATTATTATAAAAATATAATATAATTTTTATAAGATTATGATATTATATTATATTTTTATATTATAAAAGATTACGGCCAAGTGTTTAAAAAAGACATAAAGGAAAACTTTTTACTGTCCTCTCCAAAACTTTCTTCTTCTTCTTCTTCATGTGTTTCGGGTCTGGTCCCAGAGGACTGGTCCACCCCTCAGGTCGGGTCCACCCTAGTGGCCCGGCACACTTCCGTTTTGTCGAGTGAATTTGCAGCGTTTATATCTTGCAGTTGTTTTATGTGTTAACATTTTATGTTTTATATATTTATAGTTATATATATTTATATTTTGTTCTTAATATATGTTGTTTGTATATCTGGAGTTTGTAACAGAAGTAATTTCCCCCTGGGATTATTAAAGTATTTCTGATTCTGATTGGTCGGCCAGAGAGGATGATGATGGGTGGGATTTCGAAGGGAGCGACACACACACACACACACTTAAACACACACACACACACACACACACACACATTCACACACACACACACACACACACACACACACACAGTTAAACACACACTCCTGAGCTGTGGGAGTCTCTGGAGGATTAATGAGGAGTTGGAAGAGCTTTGGTGGAGTTTCCCACACACACACACACACACACACACACACACACACACACACACACACACACCCCTCAGAGGGTGTTGGGCGGTCTCAGTCTGGGGGTGAAAGGCAGAGAGGGATCAGGAGGTCTGAGGGGGATTTTAAGGAGAAGGAGGAACAGGAAGTGATGGAGCTCTTCCAAACAAGCTGTTGTTTAGATTTCCAGCCTGTGTGTGTGTGTGTGTGTGTGTGTGTGTGTGTGTGTGTGTGTGTGTGTGTGAACAGAGCCATGTGGAGCTCTTCATGTTATCTCATGTTCTTCTGTTCAGGTTAAAAACCAGATGTTTGTAGATACTGAATATTAAAGAGTCGACGGTTAGCAACAACTAGCATAAACCTTTATAATTAAAATGAATTGTTTTGGCACAAATTGTTAAATATGGGAACAATTTAACTCTATGTGATCTTAAAGGGTTCATTATTTACACCAGAGCTCGGTTATAAGTGACCTCCTGCTGCAGCTCTGGGATCAGTCCTCAGCTGCTTATTGCTGCTCGGCCTCTGTGGGCGTTTTGTTCTGCTATCAGCACTCACACACACACACACACACACACACACACACACACACAGACATACACACACACACACACACACACCACACACTCACACACACACACACACACACACACACACACACACACACACACACTCACACACACACACACACACACTCACACACAGACACACACACACATGTGTCTCCGTTTGTGTGGGAGTCCGTTTGTAGACTATGAATAGGCCGACTGTGGTTCCTGCTCCAGTTTGTTGTTTTGGTTCCAACCAGATCACGGTACTGGATTCCCTGTCGGTCTCAGAGACTGTGTTCGGTCCCGGGTCCGGCTGTGTTCACACAGCGCTATTAGCTGCTGTAAAACCTCCCTAACCTCCTGTTTTTACAGGGTTTTGCCGGCTGTTCGGTCCCGTTCTGTGCATCTAAACTGACTGTTGTGGATGACTGACACTGAACGAGTCCGGGCCGACAACAAACTGGAATCAGAATCTGTGGATGTTCGTCTGTAGCGAGCTGCTACACCTTCAAACACAACCTCATTTGGCCATCCATGATAAAGCTACTGAACCTCCCACTGTTCTACAGTAACACACACTTCCTACGGGCACTGCACTCACAAACCGCTCTCTGCTTCCTGGTTCACGTGGACTCGAATGTTAGAATAAGTGACTGAAGACTGAGAGTGAGTCCGACAGTCGGGAGGAGTCGGCGTAAACGTCACAGATTAAACATTTACAGTGGAAAACAGAGCGCTCAGCAGCTCCTCACTTATTCATCCGTTATGTCAGAGACCAGAGACGCTGAGGGGTTAAAGCTGACGTCGCAGCCGCAGACACCTGTCGGGGATCAGGTGACCTCCGCGGTGTCTCGTGTGTCCAGGCCGGATTACAGCGAGGGACTGAGTGTGGGAAAAGGGGCTCGTTTATCGAAGGGCGTGGCACTCATTGTGTTTCACCGCTCGCTCTACGACATCGAGCGCCTCTGGACGGCGACCCCTCGAGGACGACGTGTGAGCGGATCTGATCCTGTTACGTGTTAGCATGTAGCGCTACGCTGCATTGTCTGGGAGACGAAGCGGCCTGTAACTCAACAGTTTAAAGAAAGACACACCTTCCACAGTTAATCTCAGTTTCCCAAAGATATCGGCTTCCCTTCTCAAAGACTGTTAATGTACCATCCACATCAAGGTGTCCACTTAACCCTTTAAGATCACATCCAGTTATATTGTTCCCATATTTAACAACAGACATAAATGTACATACAACACAAAAACTCATGATTTCAACCAATAATATCTGACATTCACCCGTCAATCAATAAATCTGCAACTTGTAGCGACACAGAGTGAAGATCCATTAGTCAGCAGCCTCCCAGTGAACAGAACCACAGAGACAGACACAGGACAGTTTGACGACAGCGGTACCGAGGTGATTTATGATCCCTGTTTCACTGCAAGAAGGATGTCGCTCTGTGATCAGTTTAACTTTAGGACTGTGTTTGGGGCAGAAGTAAACCTCAGCTATAAGACAGAAAACCCCCCGTAGGTTCGATACCGCTGAGACAGACTTTATGTTGTTGGTGGACAAATGAAAGTGCAGCAGAGAGTCCGGCGTTAGAGCTCCAGATGGTGAAGTGTAAAAGAGTTCATCCATCATGTTTCGTGACACTCAGACAGTTTGCATTGACGGCCGCCTCGCCGCAGACATCTGGGATCCGTTTGTTCGCGGCCGTGTTTGTTTACAGCCGGTGACAAACGGCCGCCGGCCTTTGATACGGCGCCGCTGTGTGTTGATCAGTGATGTACATACACATTAACTGTGGCCTCTGGAACAGTTCACTGTTTGAATCATTTGATTATAGCAGTGTTTATAAATCACAGACGTTTTCAGAACCACCCACGTTTAATGTACACGTTCACTGATTCATTACACGCTCTCTGTCCATCAGCTGGAGGAAACCTTCAACAGTTATTCACTGAGTGGAAACAGAAACTTTAAGTATATCACCTTAAAATGATCTTAGATGTTCAACCCTGTGTGAAGCGCCGTAATCAATTAACCCCTGCAGGAAGTTGCAATCAATTAACCACTCCTCAAAAACACACACACACCAAAAGATATTGATTATATCAAATAAAATAAACCTCAACGATAACAGATCACATTACCCTCTCCATCACATTACCCTCTCCTCCCCCACCATCACATTACCCTCTCCTCCTCCATCACATTACCCTCTCCTCCACCACATTACCCTCTCCACCACCACATTACCCTCTCCACTACCACATTACCCTCTCCACCACCACATTACCCTCTCCACTACCACATTACCCTCTCCTCCATCACATTACCCTCTCCTCCACCACATTACCCTCTCCTCCACCACATTACCCTCTCCACTACCACATTACCCTCTCCTCCACCACATTACCCTCTCCTCCACCACATTACCCTCTCCACCATCACACATTACCCTCTCCACCATCACATTACCCTCTCCACTACCACATTACCCTCTCCTCCATCACACATTACCCTCTCCATCACATTACCCTCTCCACTACCACATTACCCTCTCCCCTACCACATTACCCTCTCCTCCATCACACATTACCCTCTCCATCACACATTACCCTCTCCACTACCACATTACCCTCTCCACTACCACATTACCCTCTCCTCCACCACCACATTACCCTTCAGTGCAGCAGCGTGTTGAAGCATTGCGTAATACATTGGAGGTCCTGGCTGAACTGCAGCTCGCCGTTATCGTAGAATCAGATTTACTGTGGGAGCTGCGGTCCCGTTGGCGTGGTCACTGCGGGGGTTGCGAGTTTGTGTTTATGTGTGTGTCGTTTTTCTTTGAGCGGTTTTGGTTGTTTATGTGTGGAATAACATTCCTCAGTATTACCACACTGATGATAAGTGCAGTTCAGGCGGTCCACATGACCTCCAGAGAGCTGCCCGCCAGCGGTCAGTAATCAGGAGGGTGGAGGCGCCACCGGAAACCTCTGAATATATTTCACAGAGTCAACAACAGTAGGAAGGAGGTTGTGTGTCTCAATCTTTTACATTTTGTACAAGATGAACCCAACGCAGGCTAAAACATCTACAAACCCACGTGAGATGAACAGGAAGTGTCTGAGAACAGAAAAGACTGGAAGCTAGGAGTTAGCTTAGCTTTGTTGCTTTGACAGAAGCAGTTTCTTCTGCCTTTGTTGAAACAGTAAAAAGTCTTTGTGAGAGTATTTGATGTTTCTCTGTCAGCGAGGTTCATCTGAACGTATTAGATATGTCCTGAAGCTGTTTAGCCTAGCTTAGCCCAAAGACTGGAAACATGATAAATACTTTCATGATACCACGCGGCGGCGCCAGCTGATTGGTGCGGGTGGAGCAGCTTAAGGACTAAAATCAAAATTAGCATTTCTCAAAAACCTAAAAATGGACAAAGTTCAAATAACTTCTGGAGCATCCCGAAATATTTTGTTCACGTTTCTACATTTAGAAATATTTTGAATCACAGTTTTTATTTAAAGGACCAGTGTTTAGGATTTAATGGCTTTTAAATATGGTGGTGAAATAGCAAACGGACAACCTGGTAATTATTATTCTCAGGTGATTATACTCTAATGAACAGAAACCTATGAATATTATATTTCTGACAATAGATCCAGTTTTTACAATTTATGACTCAATTTCAACACTTTTTACAAGTATTACGGATTAAATAACCTCCAAGCGTCGGTCGTACAGACTTCAGGGCTCTGAATCATTTATGAATATTCACAATAAGGAACAACAGCAGAGTTCAGAGGGTGAACAGCAGATCTGATGTGTGTGTGTTTTCCAGGTAAACAGACGTATTTGGACGTCATCCTCCTCCCAGCGGCTCCGCGGGGTTTCCTGCTCGGTAACCCGTCGTCATGGAAAAGCCTCCCGCGCTGTGATTGGAGGAGAGCTGCAGCTGGAGTATCTTCTGTCAGACGGATGAGGTAGTCAGTGTGTTACATAACAGCTCTCTGGTTCATTCACACAACACAAACACTTTCTATAGAAGCTCTACATCAGTGGGGCCCAACCTGGGGGTCGGAGCCCACAATAGGGGTCACCAAAGCGTCACAGGGGGTCGTGAGTCCTTCTTGACTTTAAGGCGTAAAAATATACACAGTAGGCCTTCATCTACACAGTTATAACAACCGAAGAGCGAACAGAAGTTGATAACATCTGTATGATTGTTTAAATATATAATAATATATAATACAGACTGAGAACTGTATAAAGAAACTCATCTCAGATCAATATTCAAAGGAAATAATCTGCTCAAAACTCTGGTTTTACACAAACTTCCTGCAGTTACTGTTGTAATATTACTTATTATTGAATATAATATGAAATATACATAAAATATGTAATATAATAAGTGGTTATCAATGATAGAAAAGGTGTCAATATTAGTTATAAATGATCTCCATAGTTAAACCGTATCACGTCTCTCTAACCAGCTCTTCACTCCTCCTTTATTTTACTGTCATCTTGTCTCTTAGCTCATGTTTCTTCCTCCTCCTCCTCCTCCTCCTCCTCCTCTCTGCAGTGTCCTCCAGGGTTGACCAGGGGAGCCTTTTACACAATTACTGCCGGTGGAGAGCCGTAATTTCATTCTCTCTCCTGCTCTGTTGGTGGGTAGATGAGAATAAAAGGGAGGCGCTGCACCTGGAGAATACATAATGGATCAGAGAGCGTAGGTTAAAAATAGCCGAGGACAAGGAGGGAGGGAGGGAGGGAGGACACATGAGTCGGTCCTCCTCCAGCAGAGAGGCCTGTGGTTTACATCTGAACCTCGTGTTGCTCTGGGAGCGGAGCGGATGGTGGGGTTGGTTTTTTGTAGTTGGAAGACACCACTTTGAACCCGGCGCTGGCTTCTTCGATAAGACGCTGCGGCACTCCGGATTGAAGTCAGATGTGCGGCGCAGTTGGCAGTTCTTCCTCCATCATTCAATACAACCCCTGATGAATGAGTGGTTACAGTGTTTTATAACAAGCGGAGGATGAGGACTGAGGTGTTCTTCGAAAGCTGAGATCTTAACACAGAACTGAACTCAAAATGTAACAGATGGTTGAACCTGAAGATAGAGAATAACACACACATATATATGTATATATATGTATATATGTGTATGTATGTGTGTATGTGTGTACATGTGTCTTGTCCTGAGACCTCATCCTTAAGTTTTCTTCGAGTTTTACATTTTAAAATGTATATATATATATATATATACAAAATTCTCACGTCACACAAGAGCCTCTCAGACCAAAACAAAGTGGACAGAAACAGAATGAAATTAATCAAAAGCGTCTCTGTTAGTGTTTCCAACAATCACCAACTCTGGTTTGGTGGAAATAAATCCTTAATTCACCGACGTAGATGATAAAAACAGCAGTTTCAGTCGGAGCAGACCGGCTATGGAAACAAACCACAGAGAGGCTGCGATACAACACAGGCAGAGGGAGAGAGACACCATGTGACTCTGTATATAAAGAATATAATGTTTGTTGATATATATAAAACCTTTAACACAATCTTAAGACACACTAAGGTTTGATGCAGTGGTTGACGTACTCTCACCTTTCAGGGGGTTTAATGCACCTTTTCATTTAATTCCCTCAGGCCCTTCCAGACTGTTTATAAAGATATAAAACTGTGATGCAGCTGGAGCTCACACATCTGTGGGAAAAGTGATCATTTCACACCTGTGTGATTCAAACAAACATCCCCAGTGAAAGTGAAACTGAAGACCGCAGCGCTGGCTAACCCACAGTCTAACAGCTCTGATGTGTTGTCCTCATTAGCCTGCCCTGGGATCAGTACACATTCACATTTAGATGAGTTTAAACCATCGCCAACAAGATTGGAGAGCGTCCCAGCTATGAAGGCCGCGTCCTGGCTGCCAGCAACCACAACTAACCGTCGCTGCACAAATCAGATTCTTCTTTTTTTCTCAAATAAATCTCTGCAGACCAAACGGAGTCCAAGAATTACACTTGGCACATCCGAGATGTGCTGGAAAGGTTTCAGCCGTAAACCGTAAGCTTTCAGTCAATCTGACAGACCTCCCAAATCATACCCCCCCTCGTAAGGAACGGGTAACTCCCGGGTTTCCAGTGTATTTGTGTGAGAGAGCTCAAAGCATTCATCTTTCTGGCTCGTAACAAAAACAGGACGGAGCTGTGTAACCGGAGAGAAGAGAGTCGCGGTCACTGAAGCTGCTCCGTGAGGCCCAAATGAGAAACAAATGGCTGCTTCTCTGTTAGCCGCCGCCGCTGCTGGCTGGCGTCCCGGACTCCTCGTCCTCTGGGGGCCGTTCCCTCCGACAACATAAGAAACCTGCATCAGCATAAAGAAAAGCTCTTCCGTTCACAAGGTATCACATCACAGGACGTCGTATCGGCTGACTGACGCGTCTCTTCGGATTCTGGTCTGACCGAGACAAAAAACAGAGTGGTTTTAAAATAAACTGATCGGGGCTGATCACAATGTACCTCCTGTTTCCACTAGGTGGCGCTACTGGACCGAGTTCTGTGTTTGTTAGCTAAATGCTAATGTCAGTATGCTAACATGTTTAGCCTGTTAACAATGCTAACATTTGATCGCAAGATATTAAAGAAATAAATAATGAGAAAGTTAAAATAGATATTATATTGCAATATCTAACAAAACATATTTAAATAATAGAAAGATTTAATAGAGTCTAAGGTTTGGAAATTAATACAATAAGACGTTATTTACTATTTTTTACTCAATTATCTTTGTCGTATTTCCTTTTATTGTTAATTTAATTAACATTTTTCTTCTTCTAAATAATATATACTTATCATTGTTATTTATTTTCTTTGTTATTTCTGCTTTCTTTCTTTCTTTCTTTTATTGATCATAGCTTTTATTAAATACTATTAAATTAAATATAATCGTCTGTGAAGCACTTTGAACTGCTTTCTACTGTATGAAAGCTGCTCTACAAATAAAGTTTGATTAAAAAATAATATAATCACCAAGTTTATTGTGATTCATCCTCAGGGGACCACGAATAAAGAAGATTTCCATTAAAGTTCAACCAACAGTTGTTGTGTCCCTACAGCCGCTAAAATCAGACAAACAAAAACTGACCTGACGATAGAACGTAGATCAAAAGTGTTTTATTATATTATAACATTATTATATTATTATATTATTATATCAGTGTGGACTAAAACAAGACTAAAAACTTTGATTAATCACAGTTTGAGATGAGGTGCCACTCGTTGTGGATTCAGGGTTACGAGTTTGTTTGACTCAGAGCCGATAAGCTCTGACGATCAGACTCTCATTGCTGTTGGCAGACGGAGGATTAAAGCTGATTTGTGAGACCAGGTAGCGTCTGGTGGATCTCAAAGGGTCAGAGGTCACTGTGTCACGAGAGAGGGTTTGAAGAACGCTCTGAAACGAGTCATTCATCGAGGAGACGTTGGAATGAAACTTAAACATTAAACCTCAGTTCCTGCTTTCAGTTTTTTCCTGGACGCGTCTCGTCCCCGAACGGCAGAACGAAACGCTTCCAGCTCCGCCGATAAGAGGCTCCGAGTGGGTGTGTTTGTTCCTCTGGCAGCAACATCACAGCCCAATGTCCTCATTTCACTGGAAACCAGTAGAGGAGGAGGAGGAGCCGCGGGGGGGTTGATGTACGGTGCCTCAGGGTTTATTCCATCAGATTATCCGACCTACTTCAGATTCCCTCGCAGTGACCTCTGACCTTTAAAGACAGGAATCCCTCGACAGCCGGCCGGTAAACAAACATGTAAAGGTGCTTACGTTCATTAAGTCACTGAGTTCAACAGGTGTTTACAGCCACTGGTCACCTTCCTCCTCTATCACTGAGGGTCAACCTCTTGTTCACAGCTCATTAATAACGTTTCTCTCTTTCACACTTTGTAGTTCGCATCAGTTGATCAGGACAAAAACTAAAACAAACAATTACTGCGTCTAAATGCACAAAGTATTCCAGTTTCTGCTTTTAATTCTGGGAAAGACAATATTCATCAGTGGTTCCTTTTTCCTTCAGGGACGCTTTAACTGTCACTGAGTCAACAGACGACCCCTGACTATCTGCTACCAAGCAATTCGGATGAATTTTGAGCAGATTATTTCCTGGGAATATTGATCAGAGATGATTTTACTGATATTCTTTATCCAATTATCAGTTTTTATAGCTGTTATAAACTGACAGATTCAGTGTTTTCTCCTCATTGTTCTATCAGCTGGTTGTTTCCTAATGCAGGAAGAGGCTGTTTATCAGGGACTGAAGCTCTGTGAATGGAGTATTCAAGTCTTAAATGATAATCTAAAGTTATAAAATTAAACTTAAAATTAAATAAGTTTGTTTGTAAAACTAAAATAACAATTTTATTTACTTTTCTTCACAGAATTGAACCAAATTGCTGCGATATCGGACGACTGTGTATATTTTTGGAGTTTTCTAACACCCCTTAAAGTCAAGAAGACCTCCTGACCCTCTGTG
Organism: Dicentrarchus labrax; assembly: GCF_905237075.1. Taxonomy (NCBI): domain Eukaryota; kingdom Metazoa; phylum Chordata; class Actinopteri; family Moronidae; genus Dicentrarchus; species Dicentrarchus labrax. The sequence goes on from NW_026136720.1 coordinate 34,499,772, forward strand.
AGGCTTTGCCGACCCCTAGTGGGGTCCCGACCCTCAGGTTGAGTATGTTTAATACGTTTAATTTCAAAAGTTTTTGGAGTTGTTCGACCATGTGAACACAACCTCCCTCCTTCATTCGTTCAACCACCTGCTTGAAAAGGTTCCAGAAACCTGTTGATTAAGTCTTTCATCACGTTGAACAGTCGGTTGGTTTCCTCCTTCCTTTGGTTGGTTTACAGACTCGACTGAAACCCGGCAAACTGCGGTAAAAACACCAAATGAGAGACTCGTATTCTGAATATATCCCACATGTCTTATCGGAAAATGCTCCATTCGGATTAAGACCTGATCGGGAATATGTTGTTTATATGACTGTTATCAAAGAGGAATAATAGATAGTCACTATAAAAGCACTGTGAATGTAAACCTGGTCGTTTATTCTGTAAATATACAGACTCGTCTGTAAAATGAACAAATGATCAGTTTAGTTTCTGTTCAACTCATAAAGAACGAGAGCGACCGGTAACTCTCTCTCTGTGTCTGCAGTTTATTTATGTTCTCTCACGATCAGGAGAGACTGCGTTTGAATAGATAGATATAGAGAACTGATATAATGAACCGATATAATGAACCAATATATTGAACTGATTCGTGCTCAATAAAGAGGAGAAATGTGAGTCTGACTGAGTGATGGATAATTTAAAACCCTCTGAGCAGCTGACAGAATCCAGATTTCACTGTTCACTTCCTGTCCTCCTGATCTCTGCTGAGGAAAGACGTGATCCCCCAGAGGAGGAAGATGATGATGATGATGATGATGATGATGATGATGATGAGCTGTGGTGTTTGGCCAGCGGCCTGCTGGGAAACATTGCGTGCAGGAGGAAGATTAAAGCTTTGGGCTCGCTGCTGACTGACCCAGTGTGAACCAACCAGCTCCACAATCAGAGGACAAGAGAGATTTCTCCTGTTCAGACTTTTATTTATTTTAAATAAATTGGCAAAAAATCCCAAAAATAAAAAAAGCAAGGTATCAGGAGAGAAGCTGCAGTCATACAGACTTCCTTTAAAGTCCATGAACCAGGAAGCAGAGCGGTTCAGGAGAGACTCGCAGATACAGTTAGCAGCAGTCAATTAGCAGTTAGCTGCTTTAGCTGAAGCTATTGGAGCTGGAGGACGTCAGACGGAAAATCTGATCCAGTTTCACCAAAACCTCTGAATACAGTTGTAAAGTTGAGCTAATGTAGCTATGAAGTCTCTTGTACAGTAATCAGTGAGGTCGTAGACGTCTGTCACACATCGGAGAGAAAGTGTTTAGTTTACGTCTTCCTGCTCGTCGGGAAACGATCAGTATATTGGTTTGTTTCTGGTGCGACTGTGTCATGATCTTCACTGTAGTTGAGTCGCTGCTGCAGAAATAAAAGACGTCAGATTGACAGTCACAACTGCGTCATATCGTTTGCTCACTTCCTTCAGACGTCGCTCTGGAGTTCCCCGCAGGACGCCGCTCAGTCGCTCCACATGTGTGATTACATGACTGCGTCTGTTCTGCATTATTAAGACGAAACCCTCAGCGGTGGAAGAGGCAGCTCGTGTTGCCCGTGAGCCCGGCAGCCGAATCCCCTCCGCCGCTCACAGGCGGTGACACAATGCGAGCGTGGGCGCCGCAGCATGTGTGAGCGCCCGTTACACAGCGGTGAATCAGAGCGGCGTGTGAAAGCGCCGGAGGGTTCATCTGCTGGGATTTCCAGGTTTGTGACTCAGTGGATGAATAATAATGTTTCTATCCTCAGCTCATTATAATAAAAATCATAAAGCGTAGCATTAACAGCAATAAGTCATAGCTGCTCGCTGTGTCTCGTGTTGTGTCGGGAGGGTTTGAGGCTTTCAGGTTTCATCAGCTAGAAAAACAACAACACAAACGCATCGACTCCTCCCGGCTCCTGTAATCACTGCCATGTGCTGCGCAGAGGTCAGAGGTCACAGAGATGTTAGCACGCCGCGCTAGCAGGTTCTCATTAGCCAGAAAAGGTCAGCTGAGCCGTGTGGGAGAGAAAGGTCTGTTTTATCCCAGAGGATTGTGGGTAAGAAGGAGAAACCGAGTCAGATAGCGAGAGAGTAAGAACTGGACAGGATCTTAAGTTGGTGGTAAAAGGTCAAAGGTCAACCTGCAACACTCAGGTTCAGCCAAGATCTCTGTATTTTCCCAGGAGCCTCTCACACACACACACACACACACACACACACACACACACACACAGACACACACACACACACACACACACAGACACACACACACACACTCTCTCTCTCACACACACACACACACACACACACTCTCTCTCACACACACACACACACACACACACTCTCTCACACACACTCTCTCTCTCACACACACACACACACACACACACACACACACACTCTCTCACACACACTCTCTCACACACACACACACACACACACACACACACACTCTCTCTCACACACACTCTCCACACACACACACACACACACACACACACACACACACACACAGCATTTTTCTCGGGGTGAATCCGGGTCGGAGGTCACAAGGTCAAATTCCTGAGCAGCAGTGTGTGGATTAAAAAACACACACACACACACACACACAGTCGATCATCATTAAAAACAAGAACTCATTGAAAACAAATGTGTTTGTTATGGAAGACGTTTTATATGTGAGTTTCATAAATAATAAAAGTGTAGATTGAAGCCAAAGTAACAGAAGCTGCAGTTCCTCTAACGGCCACTAGAGTCTGGCTCCAGCAGTGAGTCTCCATAAGGCCCCATATTAAAATGCTGTTTCTGCTTTGTGATATTACTTCATATTTATACAGAGAGTGAAAAACAAAGGAGATTGTTGGAGGAAAGGAAGAGAGAAAGTTGGAAAATATGTTCTTGTAAAGGAAGTTAGCATAGCTCTGATCAACCAAACTCCACTCAGAAAACAAGCATTTTAAACGTTTGCTGGTCGTCTTGCAGACCTTTTACAGATGATCATCACAATTTAGTTATTTCTGCATCATTATTAATTATTACTAATTAATTATCATCATTAAATGATTGGGCTTCGTACCGCCGTAGTAAGACGCGATTATTCTGGGTGAAACTGGCTCACATTGTTGTTTTCACGTTGCGTTCGTCAGACAGAGGAAAGTTTAGGAGAGCGTCGACCGCAGTGGGCCAGATTTGACCCCAGGTTGTCATGGTAACACAGCACTCATCTTAAATACGAACCCACCGGGACACCGCCAACGCTGCGAGCTTTGGGATGCAGGACGGATGGCTGAGAGTTGGACAGTGACAGACGACGTCAGCGAGTGTCAAAAACTGAAGAGTCCTAAAGAAGAGATTAGCACGCCACCGCTCTCTGAGGATCGTCAGCCATCGACCCGAGCTTTCACTCTTACTCACTGTAAAGACAGATTTTTATCACATTAAGTCGACTGTCAGACTGCGGAGGTCAGTCAGAGCGACGTTTATCTGTGTGGACGTCACATCGTTTATCTATCACAGTTAACATTCAGAGGAGATGTTTCTGACAGTGTCAATGCTTTCTGATGTATCTACTGTCTGCATCTACTGTCTGTATCTACTGTCTGTATCTACTGTCAGTATCTACTGTCTGTATCTACTGTCTGTATCTACTGTCAGTATCTACTGTCTGTATCTACTGTCTGATCTACTGTCTGTATCTACTGTCAGTATCTACTGTCAGTATCTACTGTCTGTCTCTGTCTGTGTCTACTGTCAGTATCTACTGTCTGTATCTACTGTCACTATCTACTGTCAGTATCTACTGTCTGTATCTACTGTCTGTATCTACTGTCTGTATCTACTGTCTGTATCTACTGTCTGTATCTACTGTCTGTATCTACTGTCACTATCTACTGTCAGTATCTACTGTCTGTATCTACTGTCTGTATCTACTGTCTGTATCTACTGTCAGTATCTACTGTCTGTATCTACTGTCAGTATCTACTGTCAGTATCTACTGTCTGTATCTACTGTCTGTATCTACTGTCTGTATCTACTGTCTGTATCTACTGTCTGTATCTACTGTCTGTATCTACTGTCAGTATCTACTGTCTGTATCTACTGTCTGTATCTACTGTCTGTATCTACTGTCTGTATCTACTGTCAGTATCTACTGTCAGTATCTACTGTCTGTATCTACTGTCTGTATCTACTGTCTGTATACTGTCGTATCTACTGTCTGTATCTACTGTCTGTATCTACTGTCTGTATCTACTGTCTGTATCTACTGTCACTATCTACTGTCAGTATCTACTGTCTGTATCTACTGTCAGTGTCTACTGTCTGTATCTACTGTCAGTATCTACTGTCAGTATCTACTGTCAGTATCTACTGTCTGTATCTACTGTCACTATCTACTGTCAGTATCTACTGTCAGTATCTACTGTCTGTATCTACTGTCACTATCTACTGTCACTATCTACTGTCAGTATCTACTGTCTGTGTCTACTGTCTGTATCTACTGTCTGTATCTACTGTCACTATCTACTGTCAGTGTCTACTGTCTGTATCTACTGTCAGTATCTACTGTCTGTATCTACTGTCACTATCTACTGTCTGTATCTACTGTCTGTATCTACTGTCACTATCTACTGTCAGTGTCTACTGTCTGTATCTACTGTCTGTATCTACTGTCACTATCTACTGTCAGTGTCTACTGTCTGTATCTACTGTCTGTATCTACTGTCAGTGTCTACTGTCTGTATCTACTGTCTGTATCTACTGTCACTATCTACTGTCTGTATCTACTGTCAGTATCTACTGTCAGTATCTACTGTCAGTATCTACTGTCTGTGTCTACTGTCAGTATCTACTGTCAGTATCTACTGTCAGTGTCTACTGTCTGTATCTACTGTCACTATCTACTGTCAGTGTCTACTGTCAGTGTCTACTGTACACCGGTCGCACTGTGCCGACAGAAGTACAGACACTTTTTCCAAACAACAGAATAACATAGAATCTACTATAGGATAAGGATTCATTCAACCAATGGGAAACATATGTATATAAGTCTTGCTCTCGTATCTCTGATGGCATTTTCGGGAGCTTCAGCGAACGGTCCAGAGGCTCACAAGCTAACGTCAGCGAATGAGTCTGCAGATTTGTTATCGTTGGAGAGTAGTGATGTAGAAGGGAATATTTGCCCTTTAATCTGGCTGATAATGTTGGTATGAGCCTAAAATAAACAGATGTTGCTGTGGTTTAATGTCAATAAACAGATGCTGAAATAACTTCATCATGAGTCTTTGTTGCTCTTTTAAAATGTTTGTTTTGTGAATGGAGTTTGGTTGATGAGGGCAGCTAGCCTGTTTTTACAGGAAGCAACCAGCTCTCTGATTTCTTTATTTAGCATCGCTGGTAGCGCCTGTGTTTACCCTACTAATTCATGTGTGGCTGCTGTGAAAAAGGTCTGTAGGTCTGAATCTGGAATATTTCTGGAGCTGAAGGTTTCTTTATTCTGGAGACAAAGAGTCAGAAAACAAAGACTGTGACACTTCCCTGTGGATGAGCTCATTTATTTCATCCACACACACACACCTGTGGCCCGCCTCCGAGGACCCAGCTGGCTGTCTTCACCTACTGAACCCCCCACACCCTCCCCCTCATCCTCCCCCACACCCTCCCCCTCCTCCTCCCCCTCATCCTCCCCCACATCCTCCCCCATCATCCTGGACTCCCCACCACTGGATCACCCCCCTCCTCTCTCCATCCACTGTCCTTCAACAGTCCTCACGTTTGAGTTCCTCTGCTCTGCTCTGCTGGCTGGCCCCGGCAACTGTCGCCATGGTTACCAGCCAGGATCACACCCAATCGCGAGACGGATGTGGCGCCTGAGGAGGAGAGAGCGCCGGGTGAGGAGGAGGGAGGCAGAGGCTGTCTGAGAGGCTCGCCGGTAACGAGGACGAATCGGTGGCGACTCTCAGGCTGCGGCTGACGAGGTCACTCAGAGGTCGGGAGATAAGAAGGACGCCACCTGCTGACACGTTGACCTTTGACCTGTACCACCGCCCCAATCCCAGGAGGTGTGTAGCAACAGGGAGACACTGTGTTACTGCGTCTTATAATAAAACTCCAGGTGTTATTATTGTTGTTATTTAATCTGATGAAGTTTAAGGTTTATTTAAATCAACACGTTACTGTAATCAATCCCAGATTAACTGATCAATCAGTTCATTTAACATTGTAACATTTAGCCTAACAATTAGCACATTTCTTTGATTAATAATCCAAAATATAATCATTAAAATCAACAGTAAATTCTGGGACATAAAGTTAATATAGTGTAATAGAATCAATAAAATATAAATAAATAGAATAATATTAGTTCCTCATTCACACATTAATGCATCAATAATTATAATCCAATAATATTCTGAACTGAAATAATCTGCACAATCAGTTCTTTTACTTATGATACTAAATAAAAACAGTTGTAACACTTAAAACACTTTTATTTGTATCTCAGCATTGATATTGATCTGTACACAGGAATACGGGGAAGTCTCTCCATCCCTCTCGTCTTTACTCGTTTTAATGCACGCTGTCTTTTGCTCCAACAGTAGAGATGGATATTTTATACTTTTAATTCTGTAAACAATAGAGCTGATAGAAACTTAAAAAACTCCTCTTTCTTTGGTTACTTCCTGTTTTATTTTGTAGTTTTCGTCCTCTTGTGTCTTGTTTTACTTTATACATCAATAATATTGTTTTATGAAAGATATCGTGTCCATAAACAAACTAATATTTGTTATTTGTTGAGTCCTGATGGATCCAGAAATGAAACAGAAACGGACTCAGTGTTGACGTCTGCTGAACAAACCAGGATCAAGTGGAAGAGCGGAAACCTCGCGGTGAAATCAATGCGGTCTCTATGACAACGACACTGTTCGAGTGGCTGTTTGTGTTCATTAGAGACTGCAGGAGCAACAATCTGCCTTCTCCTCCTCCTCCTCCTCCTCCATCAGTTCATCAGCAGGAGCCTGGGGGCCACACGGTGGAGGTCCACTGCTCCTCGTACCTGGGATGGAGGTCAAACACAGAGAATGAGAGTGTCACCAGCCAGCCCTGCCCCTTTAAGACAGTGGCCCTGTGTGTGTGTGTGTGTGTGTGTGTGTGTGTGAGACGTACAGGTGCAGGAAGGTAAACAGAGAGAGAAGAGGTAGACATCCACGGTGACAGACGGACGTAGAAGAGCTAGTTCATGTTAATGCCTCAGTGTTTAGTACACAGCAGTGTCCAGACAGAATTTGACCAGTTTAAATTTAAGCTATACTTCAAATGGAAAAATAATAAAATGGATTTTTGGAAGTTGTGAATTAACTGTTAATAAAATATAAAGACGTTAATAATAAAGTTTACATGGAAATAATTACTGGCTAAAAACCAAATAAAACTCCCTGTATGAGGTTTATTGGTTTATCTATCAGTGTTGGATGAATATAAAGCTCTCAGTGAGTTTGACTCACAGTTTGTGATGGATTCCTCTAACATCAGTCTGTATGCTGGTCAGAGGTCAGTTCCCACAGCACTGTCATTAGCTCTCCAGTAATAACAGAATAATAACTGGAATAACAGCGATATTTATAGTCCTGCTGACGGAGTGAAGTTCCTTAATGTCCATCTGTCTCGTGTTTATGAAAAAGAAAGCACTGACCTCTGACCCGGCCTATAAGCAAGACCTTCTCTGCAAAACAAAAACAAAATGGCAGCTGTGTCGTGTTTCTGAACCCCCCCCGCAGAGAGGTCACGTTTGTGGAGGCCCTAACATGCTCCTAAACCAAGATTTGGTGCTAGTGAAAATATAAGCATTCCATTGGCAAGGCCTTCTTGAAAGTTTAAACTCAAGGAGCTGATAGAACAATGAGAAGAAAACACTGAATTTGACAAAAACGATTAACTATTAAGTCTGTTTGATTGATAAAAATGAAAGAAAATAAATAATACAGAATAAAAAGTTCCTAAAAATATCAGGAAAAGAAAAACTCAATGCAATAATCTGCTAGAACTTCTTCCGAACTTCCTGCAGTTTCTGTGTTCACTGTTTGGGTTGTACAGTTTATCGGCGAGGAGTCGTCAGTGTATGACGAAGGTTGGGAATCACAACCTGTTTGGATAACAGCAGACTAACTGATTCCAATCGTACGAGCCACTACAGAACCGATATGTTGGTGGTGGTTGTTGTCTGGTCACACACGTCCAGAAATGTCCGTCTGACCTCAGAGCGACAACAGGAAGTGACACGTTGCCTCTGTGTTCAGGCCTGTTTGTCACTGCCGCTGTCTCCTGAAGTCAAGGTGAACTGCAGCTCGGCCAGCTTCAGGAGCATCAATCACCCTGACGACGGGGCCCTCGCTCTCTGCTGCTCCAGACCTCCAGCAGAAGGCTGCAGCAGCCGGGGTCGTAAACCTGCCAGCAGCTGAGCGCTCCCACAGCGCCGACCGATCACGCTCAAATCCTCCGCCGCTTAAACTCGAGCTGTTTGGGCCTCGAACGCTGGCGGAGCCGCTTCCTGCAGCGGTGGCGTGTCGTTTGGATTTATGAGCTCGTTTAGTTTTGATGAACAGCAGGACGGCCAGAGGACGCCACTACACTCCTCCGCCACCTCCTCCAGCTCCACCGGTCACAGCGCTCCGCTCCAGCAGCCAAAGATCAGCTTTCACCATCACCGACTTACAATACGAGCACGTTTTCCAAACCGTTTACCGTAGTTTAAGAGCCAGACGAAGCCCAGTAAAGTCCTGTTTATAGACTCTCACTCAGAGCAGTTAAAATAGTTCAAACCAGGACCGGACGCAGCAGGTACGTGGCCCCGAGCAGCCCCCCGAACGTAGCCCCCCAAACGCAGCCCCCCGAACGTAGCCCCCCAAACGCAGCCCCCCGAACGTAGCCCCACAAGTCAGATTACAGTTACAGATAAAGGGAAGGCTGGTAACACACAGTGAGGCTGTGGGTGGAGGATCAATACTTTACTGAAGATAAAGTACTAATATAAACCACAGTGAATGGCAAAGCTGTGTCTTATTTCCTCCGTTGTATATTTATTATTGCTCTATATTTCTACACTGTAAGTTAATAGGAAGTTACTTTAACTTAAAACACTGATTACAGCGAAAACTTTAAGTAAAACTAACTAATTTTTTCTAAGTTATAAAACATCTTTGATCAAGTAGCTACAGTCATTTTAAGTGACACTGACTAAATTTTGTAATTTTTATTTGTGCTGTGAAAACGAAACACCAGAAATGTTTCTGTGAGTTAGTGTCACTTAAAATTACCAGTAAAAGCTTTTTAGTTTTAGTTGTGTTAAATTAATTTGTCTGGTTTTACAGACTTTGATTCCTGATTCAGTACTTTTAATTAATTATTTAGTTTTTGTACAAATAGAAATGAAGTTATTCTCTCTTAAAATCACTAAAGCTACTTGATCAAAGATGTTTTTTTTAATTTACAAAATTGATTATAGATTATATATATAATTGATTAGAGTTTAATTAACTTACCTGGTTTTATAGTGCTGATCTAGAAGCTTTAATAATTTTAAGTGACAGTGACTTCATTTTGTCATTTTTATTTGTACTGAACTATTAATGCATCGCTGGCTGCAGCTCTGACCGGTGTGAGATCAATAATGTCCTCTTTCAGATGAGAGAGAATCTGATCCAACCAGGATGAAACTTTTCACTGTTGTTTCATAATAAATAAATCCAGTAAAGTGACTGCGAGGCCGACAGCTCAGCAGCTGCAGGCATCCAATCACTATTGTTATCTCTGATTGATCAACAGCCCCGGGGCAGTAAAGTGAACGATAGTGCCCTCGCAGGATGATGAGACGGACCGTTAATGAGCGGTCAGTGAAGGTGAACAGCTGCAGGACGAATGTGCTCAGAGCCGACAACAAGCTGCTAAACAACTGTGGTACAAATCATCTGTTCACTGGTTCCCAACCTTTTCCCTTCAGGGACACATTTTATATCATTTATTAAAATTCATCATATCTTATGGATATTTCAGATTATATTAAAACTGTACAATGAACCCAAACAGTGAACTCAGTGACTGCAGAGATTAGGTTGAATTATGAGCAGATTATTTCCTGTTTAGCGAACTTTTTATACATTTCTCTGTCTGTATTCTGGATTTTTATAAATTACACTTTACTTCAGACGGCTCTGATTGATCGATCACTGATTGATTGTAGAATCTAGTAGAATTTATTTTATTTTACATAAAGTTCCTCTTCTAGAAAGACAGTTAACATCGCTGTATATTTATTTATTAATTTTACAATACATTATTATTTACAATTACAACAACAAACATAAATTTGAATTCTGTTCACAGCTGCGGAAAAATTAGACTTAACGCCAAAAAGATCCAGGTGTTTCCACGACTAGTCTGCAAAATTTCCAGGTTTTGCAGGATGCATTGAAACCCTGCACACACCTCCTGTCTCTGTGTTTGTACCCTGAACGTCTCTCAGACTGATGCATCCTGCAGAGTGACCCTAAACGCACCACGACAGGACGTAAAAAACAATCTTCACACTAAAATGTGAACAGAGGGTTTTTTTTTTTCTTTGGGGATGTGACCCACATACCGCCTGCTGTCTCACACACACACACCACACACACACACACACACACACACACACATACACTCACTGCGGGGTGTCAGAGGGTGATACTCGCAGGTCGGTGTCGTGGGTTCATCGAGGCGTCCAGCCGGCCTTTCATGTCCGCTGTCACCCTGCATCTGAACAAACACACACACACACACACACTCTCTCTCTCTCTCTCTCTCTCTCTCTCTCTCTCTCTCTCTCTCACACACACACACACACACACACACTCTCTCTCTCTCTCACACACACACACACACACACACACACACTCTCACAGGCCTTTGAAGGTTCGACCAAAATGTCCTCACTTTCCAAAAATGAGCCGCAAAGGACGGAGGTAAAGAGGAAGGTGATGAAGACGAGGAAACAGTGTGTAAAAGCCCTTAAATCAATTTTAGATTTAACTGTAGATGGTGCGTTCAGGAACCAATAAACAGACACCAACAATGTTGATCCAGTGTGGAAATTGACACACATTCACACATACTCTGCTCCACACTGTCACACCAAACTCCATTCAAAAAACGTCTGTTTTAAGGAAGTAAAACCTTTATTTCCACCATCAGTGAGACTCTGATTCTCTTCAGTCTACAGACACAATCTGCTCACATTGACTCAGTAACATCATTAACTAACCTGTGAGGAAGAGTTGGACACACACACACTCACTGACTGTCTGTCATTAACTAACCTGTGAGGAAGAGTTGGACACAGACACACTCACTGACTGACTGTCATTAACTAACCTGTGAGGAAGAGTTGGACACAGACACACTCACTGACTGTCTGTCATTAACTAACCTGTGAGGAAGAGTTGGCCACACACACCCTGACTGACTGTCATTAACTAACCTGTGAGGAAGAGTTGGACACAGACACACTCACTGACTGTCTGTCATTAACTAACCTGTGAGGAAGAGTTGGACACAGACATCTTCATCCTCTCTGTGGATTAAAGCCACAGAGCTCTTCTTCTACTACTGACCTTCACTCTTTGGGGAAGTAAACTTTTAGACGTAGAACCACTGGGGGACTTTTACAGCACTTGTTTCACCCAAAAGGGGGCGTGGTCATTCTAAATAAACAAGGAAGTGACATATCGTCTATAGAGAATCCGGTACATTTTCAAAATAAAATGCCGCGTGCAGCCAGAAGTGAACCAGTCAGAGGAGATCTGAAGTGGAGGAACTCACTGTTGTGTTTTCTTTATGAGGATGAAATAGAAACAACGTCAGACCCAGCGGTCCTCCAGGGCGGCCTGACCTAAAAAAAACCTCAAAACTTTATTAATTCTGCGTCTCAGAGTCACAAATCACTGTTATATGAAAGGATGAACTCCCCCCGTCTCCAGACCGCTGCTGGTCCTGGTTTAACTTCCACACTCTGAGTGTTCACTGATATTAACGCCGTGATGCAACCTGGCTGCTGCTCGCTCACGTGGCGGATTACAGACCGAACCGAACGGAGGTGAATGAGCCCCGAGAGCTCTGACTAAACTGATTAAAATGATCTTTAGTCAGAACAAACATTAAAGGGATGAAAAACATATCGGATGAGAAAACACACGCTGGATTTGTCCTGCGAAGCGTGTCGGCATCAAACGTGTTTTATTTTGGTGAGACGTGTCAGAGGAGGCTGTGTAGTTCTGCCAGAAGAGCCTCCGGCGGCGGGAAACACTCAGCCTCCGTTTGCATCAGAGTTTCATCAGGTGTTTATTCCTCAATCTGAAGGGAAAATATACAGACAGCCTGAACGCACCGCCGGGGGGGCTCTGAATATTCACACCTGAAACAGCTAATACAGCAGGTAGCAGGGCCTCAATAATCACTGATATTCAGACTAATCAATACCTGAGTGCTATCAGCTCCCAACAGCTATCTTATCATCACAGGAAGGAGATCCACTCTGAAGTTTGTGGAATGAACTCTGACACTAATTAAACTTCCTCTTTCCTAACACAGATATGCTATGTGCTAAGCTAACCTATGTTGAGACAACCACATTTTGAAGATGATTAAAAGATAAAAGAGACACATCGACGTGAGCTAATGTAAACAGACCCTACCTAACTACTGATTGTAAACATTACACCTGTAAACATTACACCTGTAAACATTGTACCTGTAAACATTACACCTGTAAACATTGTACCTGTAAACATTACACCTGTAAACATTACACCTGTAAACATTGTACCTGTAAACATTACACCTGTAAACATTACACTTGTAAACACTGTACCTGTAAACATTACACCTGTAAACATTGTACCTGTAAACATTACACCTGTAAACATTACACCTGTAAACATTGTACCTGTAAACATTACACCTGTAAACATTGTACCTGTAAACATTACACCTGTAAACATTGTACCTGTAAACATTGTACCTGTAAACATTATACCTGTAAACATTATACCTGTAAACACTGTACCTGTAAACATTACACCTGTAAACATTACAGGTGTAAACATTCAGGTGTAAACATTACACCTGTAAACATTACACCTGTAAACATTGTACCTGTAAACATTACACCTGTAAACATTGTACCTGTAAACATTATACCTGTAAACATTATACCTGTAAACATTACACCTGTAAACATTGTACCTGTAAACATTATACCTGTAAACATTATACCTGTAAACATTGTACCTGTAAACATTACACCTGTAAACATTACACTTGTAAACACTGTACCTGTAAACATTACACCTGTAAACATTGTACCTGTAAACATTACACCTGTAAACATTACACCTGTAAACATTATACCTGTAAACATTATACCTGTAAACATTGTACCTGTAAACATTACACCTGTAAACATTGTACCTGTAAACATTGTACCTGTAAACATTATACCTGTAAACATTATACCTGTAAACACTGTACCTGTAAACATTACACCTGTAAACATTACAGGTGTAACATTCAGGTGTAAACATTACACCTGTAAACATTATACCTGTAAACATTGTACCTGTAAACATTACACCTGTAAACATTGTACCTGTAAACATTATACCTGTAAACATTGTACCTGTAAACATTATACCTGTAAACATTACACCTGTAAACATTGTACCTGTAAACATTGTACCTGTAAACATTATACCTGTAAACATTATACCTGTAAACATTGTACCTGTAAACATTATACCTGTAAACATTATACCTGTAAACATTGTACCTGTAAACATTGTACCTGTAAACATTGTACCTGTAAACATTATACCTGTAAACATTGTACCTGTAAACATTGTACCTGTAAACATTATCCTGTAAACATTGTACCTGTAAACATTGTACCTGTAAACATTATACCTGTAAACATTGTACCTGTAAACATTGTACCTGTAAACATTGTACCTGTAAACATTATACCTGTAAACATTGTACCTGTAAACATTACACCTGTAAACATCAGCATAGTAGCATGCTAACTTTAGCATTTAGCTCAAAGCACTGCTGCTAGCTTGATCTGCTCCTTGCTGTATTATTTATCTGTTTTTATATTTATGTCGGGGTTATTGACTCATGTTGTTCTTTATATTCAAATATTTTTAAATATTTGCTATTTCTTTACTATTTTATTGTATTTTTACCGTTTACTCTGCAGTCTCACTTGTAAATGAGATCTTCTTGTAACTTCCTGATAAAATATATATATATAAAGAGTACGTTTACATATATATATACATATATATATCTATATCTATATATAGAGCCATGTACAGTATATATAGTCTTACATTACTGATGGAACAATGCTCTGCTGTTATCCACTGAGTGTTTCACAGACGGTAAAACAGGCTGGGGTTTTATAGCACAGTCTGTAAAAACTATTAACGTGGCAGATTTACACAACACTAAAATTACAGACATGCTCCGGTGACGATTACAGTTCCCCGCCTCCTCGCCGTAACACTAATCCCGTCCGAATAGGGCTCACGAGAAAGCAGAGGCACGTCCTAACAGGGATTAGTGAGGTTAAAAAAGAAACTCGCTTCTTCTGCAGAGTAAAAGGAGCTATCGAGGAGCAGGTATTAGGCTCGGTGACGGCGTGCTGCTCCGCTGCTGTCATCAGGCCGTGGGAAGTTGTGGCGGTGGGATTGCAGACGGGTGAGTCAGAGCGGCGGCGTCGGGTGTTGTTTTGGCGAGGAGCACGGTAACTGAGCACAAAGGTTAAAGTGTTTTATATCACATATTTCTGCCATTATGTGTTCTCCAGTTTCTGTCCAACAGCGACAATAAAAGTCCTGTTTCAGGTATTTTAGGTATTTCAGGTACTCGGGTGCTAGCTTATAGTTTTTTGATTGCATCTTTGTACTCCAGCACCTTCCCATAATGCAATTCTTTTAACACAGCTGAGCAGAAGACCCTCCGACGTGCAGTAGAAATGCTGGGATGGTGGCGAACTCTCTGGTTGGCTATAAGATTACCCAGACTCCATCAGTCAGCGAGGCTGTGGGAGAGATCGGGTTGATCCTCCTCTCAACTCTGGAGCCGATCTGACCACAAACATCCTCACCAGCGAAGGTCAGAGGAGACAAACACTGCAGGAACGACACACAGCAATTTCTGTGTGATAGTAAAGATGTGTAAAAATGAGTCTCCAGACTGAGCTTGAACATTGTTGGAAACATTTGGGATAATGTAGGAACACATATAGAACATAGAGTTTATACACTGTTTAATGAGGACATGTTACTGATTATAACTTTAAGTTCAGGATCTCTTCCTCTCCTCTTGGGGCAACTGCATCCAACATGGTGGGCAAATGATCATCAGCTGACATGTAAATGTGGGAAAAAGCTTTAAATAAACAGGAACTGTGAAATATTTTGGTTTTCTGTGTTTAAGTCTGCATGTTTTCATCACATCAGATATATGATGAGTGTATCGTTATTAATGCCACAGAGCATCAGGCCTGAGAAACTCGTTGTTGTTGTTAAAGTTTGCTACTGTGCTGCTGTGTGCTCTGTGGTTTGACTGTACAGGACGCAGCCGAGCGAGAGTGTAACACATCTCAACCGCACTGTCAGCTGCACCCAACACTGTTGCTTCCTTCCACATTCGTATCAACACAGAGCGACCCCGAGCGCCGGGTCAGCGCTGTCATGTGAGCGAAAAAGGCGGGAAAATCCTGCAACCGTCAAACCTGAACTGAAGTCATTGACTCACCTCAGAAACACTCTCACTTCTTTACTACGGCTCTCACTTCCTCTTCCTCAGTGTGAGGAGGCTCAACACAGACAGAGAGAGCTGCAAAGTATATTTATATAAAGGAGTCTTTAACTAAAAGCTCCCTGCACCAAACTCCCTTTAAGAAATATCACATTTTAACAATTCCTAACGTGTTCGTAACAACACGTAACTCTAGAAAACACAAGCTAAAGAAAGTCTGACTGTCAATACGGATCAATATATCCATACAGATACAGTGTATACTGATATATCATCCATAAAGATACAGTGTATACTGGTCAATATCAGCCATAAAGATACAGTGTATACTGATCAATATCATCCATAAAGATACAGTGTATACTGATCAATATCATCCATAAAGATACGTGTGTTCTGATCAATATCATCCATAAAGATACAGTGTATACTGATCAATATCATCCATAAAGATACAGTGTATACTGATCAATATCATCCATAAAGATACAGTGTATTCCTATCCTCTCTTCCTCTCCTCTTGGGGCCTCGTTTTAAATAATGTAAGAGTTTAGTTTTTCTGTTTATAGGCATTTTGAAGTATAAAGTTAAATGCTATATCTTTAAAGCAGAGCTTCCTTTACTGTCTCTGAATCAGACTCTATTTGTACCCACTCACTCTTTACTGTACGTTTGTAACTCATTAACACTGTGACACATTTCTTCTTCAGCTCTTTATTTAAGCTCCTGGTTGAACAGCAGCTCCGCTCTGAAGGACGTCAGAGAACACGAGACACCGAAGAACAACCCCAACGGCCGCTTCCTCCTCGGCCGCAGTTGAACTCAGCTTTCTGTCACGCTGCGGTTTATGAAAAAAAAAAAAACCAACACAAACCAACTTCTGTCTGACTTCCTGTAGTAAAACGGTCGTCTGCTCAGCCGAGCAACAACAACGAAAACAGGAAGAGAGCATGCGGTGAGCTGCAGCATGACGAGGCACTTTAATAAAGTAACACGCCTCTGCAGTAAACAGGAAGCGAGTGTAGCATCGCTGCAACATAACTTCACAATGTGGAAGTTTTAGGTTGTAAATAATGTTTGTAAAAGTACTGACAGTCAGATTTACATGAAACCACATTTCTGTCAGTTGTTCACCTCCCAAACCCTAAAGGCTCATCATCGTCACTGTCACACACATCAGTCTCTCTTCTGCTATTAAAGCAACCAGCTGACAGTCTCATTGTAGTTCTTTTAAAGTCTCATTGTAGTTCTTTTAAAGTCTCATTGTAGTCATTTATTACGTCTTTTTCTGCATCTGTTTGTCGTTGATCAGTTTCTCATTGTAGTCACCTTTCATATTTTTTGTCATTTTGTTCGTCTGTAGTCATTTTTTACATCTTTTTGTGTTGTTTTCCGTCTCTTTGTGCCACATCATGAGTCTCGTTGTAGTCATTTTGTGTCTCTTTGTGGCCTCCCGAGCACTACTGCAGTTGACTCTAAGATATCAACCAGGCGTCTGCAGAGTAAAATCTCATTATTATCACTGTTGTCTCTCTCAGACGTGGATTCAACGAGACCATCAGTCTCTCTTCTGCTCTTCAAGCAACCTGCTGACCTCTTGAAACAAAGACAGTCTCATTGTAGTCGTTTTGTGTCTCTTTGTGGGTTTTATTGAGTCTCTCTGCAGTCATTTTTACATCCTACGTCTTTTTCTGCATCTGTTTGTCGTTGATTAGTTTCTCATTGTAGTCACCTTTCATATTTTTTGTCATTTTTACATCTTTTTCCGTTGTTTTCCGTCTCTTTGCGCCTCATCATGAGTCTCTTTGTAGTCGTTTTGTGTCTCTTTGTCTGTAAGATATCAACCAGGCGTCTGAGGAGTAGAATCTCATTATCATTGTTGTCTCTCTCAGACGTGGACTCGACGAGACCATCAGTTGGGTTCCTGCTCTTCGTGCGGTCAGCAGGTTGCGCGGCTCGTTGGTTCGCTGTCTGACTTATTGATGGATTGATTAACTGGTCAATTGATTTGGGGCTGCGTGTCAGCATGTTTTGATGTTGCTGTGTTGTTGTGAAACATGATCAGGGAGCGTGCTCTCCTCGCAGTCTGACAACATGAAGCTAATGAGGCGAAAGATTTACACGTCTGCTTCCTCTCTGCTGAGGCAGCAGCCTAATGGGCTCTAACTGACCTTTAACCCCTCTCACACACACACACGCAGACTGACTCCATATTTACATCATGTCCACTGTAATGTAAATGTAAATGTAAATGTAGGTTGCCAGATGGTGAGAGAACGCCTGTCAAGCTTCCCACTCTGGCGCAGCACATATTCACAATGATAACGGTGGCAGATCATTAATTTCAGACCAGCAGCACGAAATGTCGTGTGAATAACTTTCAGATTGCCAGCGGTGCATACGTCCATCCATCCTATTAAAGGTTATATATAAAATACTCGTGAAAAGGGCTGAAATCGCTACAACGTAAGCTAATGTGAATCCACTAACAGTAGTTGTTGTTTGTTCCACTAACAGTAGTCGTTGTTTGTTCCACTAACAGTTGATGTTTCTGCCACTGACAGACTCAGGTTGTTATTGTCAGTGTCTGACAGCATTATGGAAAGGATCCCTACAGAGATAGACCTTTAGTTTAACCACAAACAGCCGTAATATCACTATCACTCTCCACCAGACTGCAGAGACAGAAACACTCATTTTACCTTCACATCAATTCATTCATTCATTCATTCAAAGTGGACAGAAACAGAATAAAACTCATTAAAAGCGTCTCTGTTAGTGTTTCCAACAATCACCAACTCTGGTTTGGTGGAAATAAATCCTTAATTCACCGACGTAGACGATAAAAACAGCAGTTTCAGTGGGAGCAGACCGGCTATGGAAACAAACCACAGAGAGGCTGCGATACAACACAGGCAGAGGGAGAGAGACACCATGTGACTCTGTGTCTGTATATAGAGACAGTTTGTGCCCCGTGTGAAACCAAAAGTCAGCGTTGACTCATTCTAAACCTAACCAAGTAGTTATGACGCTAACCAAGCTGTAAACAAGGTAACCTTCTTCTTGCCTCAACACTTTCTTCTTATAGCGTTGTAAAGGTGATGTAGCGAGGCTTCAGTCCGGTGTCATTCATCAGGCGACACACTCAGCTGGTAAATTGGGTCAACGTTAGTAACTACGCGCTCTTAAATACCTTATTAACTATTTAAAATTTCCTTTTTCTGTGTCGGAAAATTCACCACAAGATCTGAAACGGCATCAAAGAAACTGTTTGTGTTCAGACTGTTTCATCACATTTTCAGAGCCGTCTGTCACATGAAACCGAGTTGTGTTTTTTAAATTCGAGATGTAAGAATTTGTGCCGATGAGTAATCTCAGAACATGAGAGAAGGAGAGAGGAAAAGATAGAAACAGGGAGGGAAGAGTCAGACATGATGGAGGTCTGGGCAGGAAGATAAAGGGGCAAGCCTTCACTCGCTTCCTCTGCCCAGCACTCCCCCCCCGACAACTTTCATCCAACCCCTCGCCAAAGACAATTTTTCAAAGCGCTGAAAAAGTAGGCCACAAAGTTTGGAGAGAGAGACGGGGAGGGAAAGAGAGAGAGAGTGAGGGGAGAAAATGAAGTGACGCTTCGTTTCAACCCACATGAGGTGAAGTGTTTTTTCAAACCTTATCTCCCAGCTTCACACTTAACCAGATTGGAGGAACCGTCGATTCAATCAACAAATCCCCGTCTCGTCAAAAAGTCAACAAACACCCTCAGACAGATCTCGAGAGACATGACACAGAATCTGTGGACATTTAGTGTCTCTTTATAGTCATTTTGTGTTTCTTTGTAGTCGTTTAGTGTCTCTTTAAAGTTGCTTTGTGTCTCTTTTTAGTTGCTTTGCGTCTCTTCGTGTCCTCCTGTACCACTGGTGCCGCGTAGGTCTGTTCAGTAATCCATCCGTTCAAATAGCCATCACCTCTAAGATATCAACCAGACCTCTGCGCTCGCTCCTCGCTGTCCACAGCCGTCAGAGATAACGCTGCGACTGTCTCCTCCAATAACCATCAACTCAACGTGGCGGGGCTGCTCAGTTTTGAAAGCGAACGGCTGTCAGCGGCGTGATGCGAGGAACGAAGGATGTGTGGGGGGGGGAGATGAAAGATGGCGGAGGAGATTAAAGGGGTGTTGCTCAGAAGGAGGCGGGGCTGCTGGCGAACTGAGTCTCTTATCTAACCAACCAGGAACACAAAGATTTGGCAGGACTGGATGTCTGCGATCAAGGGAGGAGATAAAAAATACGAACCCTGAGGACGGACGAGTGCAAGGAAGGAAGGAAAGGAGGCAGGGAAGGAAAAAGGGAACAAGGAAGGAAGGAAGGATGGAAGGAAGGAAAAAGGAAGCAAAGAAAGAGGGAGACAATAGCAGATTATTGACAGGAAGAAAGCTGATGGAAGGAAAAGTGGAAAATATGGATGAAAAGAAGGAAATAATGAACCGAGGGGAGAACGCTGGAGGAAACTCTTGGAAGAAACAATGAAAGAAGGAATATGGGAGTAAATGGACAAGACAAATTAATGGATGAATGGAGGAACTTCAGGAAGGAAGGAGGGAAACAGGAGGGGAAGAAAGAAGCAAGGAACAAAGAAAAGGAGGAGGGAAGGAAGGTTGGAAAATGAAAGAGAAATAAGGAGACAAGGATGGAGGGAAGAAGCTGAAGGAAGAAGGAAATAAAGGAGTGAAGGAACAAATCGAAGCTGTGGTGGATGTATAGAAAAGAAAGAATGAAGCTTGAAGAAGGGAAAGAAGTAGAGGAGGAAGGTTTGAAGCAGATCTGACCAATCACAGCGACCCTACATCGTATTGATTCTGCTCATCGCTCTGATTCTTTATCGATTCCCTCGTCCACTTGATCAACATCAATTCCTTTTTAGAAAAGCTGCTGTGAAATCAGACATTTTAGGCTTCGAGATCCTGGAGGGACCGAAGGATCACACGCTGACCTCTGACCTATGACCTCGCTGTCATCAGCTGAGCTTTCTGTTTATTGTCTGTGTCAAACTGAGCAGAGAGAGAAGGAAGAAATCCAGTCTTATAATCTGAAACCTCACCTGATCTTCATGTCAGCAAACTCCCAGAAGGCCTCAGGGCGTGTGTGTGTGTGTGTGTGTGTGTGTGTGTGACGGTGTATGTGTGTGTGTACCTATTTACTCGCCATGTTTATTTATGGCTCAGCACTCAGGCAGCTGTTAAGACGCCTGCAGGGTGATTGTCACACTTCTGCTTTAGTTGACGAGTAGAACTGAACTAAGTGTGTGTGTGTGTGTGTGTGTGTGTGTGTGTGTGTGTGTGTGTGCGTGCTCATTTTGTCACCATGTTTATGTATGACCGTGCACTCAGGCAGCTGTTAGGACGTCTGCAGGCTGATTGTGACGCTTGAAGTTGAAGAGGAAGACTGAAGGTGTCTGTACACTGTAAAAGGACAAAAGTCAATAAACGGTAATATTCCAGCAGCTGAGCGCAAAAAATACTGTTAAATGTAAAATTTGGGCTTTTTAATGTTTAATTAAATATATTTACACTATAAAACCAATGAAATCAGCTATACATACAGGTGAACTCTGCTATAATACAAATAATCAGCTATTATTATTAGATTTTTCTAATTTTAATGTGAATGTTAAAAGTTATAGAACTGTAATAAAAGTCATTATCTGTTAAATTACAGTAATTATTGCTGTTTACACTGATAAAAACTGTATTTGGACAGTTTACCAATGATTATACTCTGATAAACAACATTTATTCAACGCTTTTGTTGTGAAAACTTCAAGAATTATACACGGTATCTGTCAATTAACATGTAAAATTACACAACAAATACTTTTTACTGTTCATTTTAGAAATGTATTAACAGTATTAAAGTTGAATTGTAGTGTCTGTAATGTGTGTGTGTGTGTGTGTGTGTGTGTGTGTGTGTGTCTGTCTGTAATGGGTGTGTGTGTCTGTCTGTAATGTGTGTGTGTGTGTGTGTGTGTGTGTGTAGTAAAGGTCGTCACCAGGTTGCCGTGTGAGTTGTTGACATGTAAACAACCGGCTGTTGCTGGGGGTCTGAGTGGGACCTGGAGGCTATTTTGAGGCTCCGCTCTGAATCCCAACAATATATAAAACTCTGTTCAGCTTTATAGAGAAAGATGAAGTACTCACAGGACTTCCAGCATAAAGGAGCCGAAACCTCGACGTTATGCTAATAAGGAGCGGGAACCGTGTGATGCGTCGCCTCCTTCGGTTAAAGTGAACGTAATGTTTGGGCTGCACTGATGACTCAGAGATAATCTGTCACCTCGTCCTTTTTTCTGCTTTTAATCACAAAAAGGTTTCAGGTTTTAAACGTTAATCCTCTTTGTTTCTGCGATAAAATAAATAAAATTGATGCATCCTCTCGTCATTTCCTCCCGCTCTCCGTCTTCACACCTCCACCGGCTCACTTTAATTAAAATAATGGCAGCTCCGTCCGCAGACTCGGAGATCACATCAACGCTGACAGCGCCGGTCAATTCTCATTTAAGAGATTACACGCCGGCAGTCGCTGTACGCCAGCCCGCCCTCGGCCTCGGCCTGAACGCCACCGCCAACAGGTCCGGACCCGGGGCTAATCAGAGGGGATACAGCGGCTGAGGATGTCGCTGGAGATCAACAGGAGACCTTCAGCCGGCGTGGAGGTGCTTCAATCAATCACATGGTCACATATCAGCAACCACGCCCCGCTGTCAGCAGCCTCCTCAGACTCCTGTGGGAAGGTTCATTAATATAAAGTACATCTGATGTGTTGGCGTTCCCAGCAGGTCGAGAGGACGCGTCCCAGTCCGGACTACAGCCTGTGTCACTGTCACTTCCCTCAAGAGTCACAATGTTTTATCGTGTCGTTCATTAAAGGTTTCATTTTCACATATTCACTGCTGTTAGCTGTTAGCTGTTAGCTGTCGCACTGCAGTGTCTAAACATCACACCAAAACACCAGAGACAAAAACATTAATTTCACCTTCAGATCATCGTAACTTCATTCAAAGTGGACAGAAACAGAATAAAAACTATTATGAATTAAGCGTGAGTGAAAATCACCAGTAACCCACTGATATTAATGACTGGTGACATTTCAGGGGCGGCGTCGCACAAATGAGATATCTATATGAAATAAGATGCTAGAAAATCGCGCCTTAAAAAGGCTAAAAAAGCTGGTGACACCTTCCACATTACGCAGACAGATGATTGTTAATTTAAAGTATTGATTAGTGGAACTTTCAGTGAGACTTTCTAGGAGTTCGGGACCGGCAGTCTCTGCCAGCTTCAGTGTAAAACAACACTGAGGACGAACAGCTCGATCTGCTGAGCTGGCTGCCACACAGCTCCTGACCGGGCACAACGGGATGTTTCCAGGAAGCGCACACACACACACACACACACACACACACACTGGTCTGGTTTATCTCCAGGGAGGTCGTGTGCAGCAGTTTTCATGGAATCAGATTAAAGAGGAGGATCAGACCTTAAAGGAGAAATCCTCCTCTGATCCTCCTCCGCTGATCAATATCATCACATCTAAACCGTGTGTGTAACTCTAACTGCAACATGTCCTGATGTTTCTGTAGTTCAGCGTTTGTTTTCTAGTTCAATATTTTCAACTCGTGCAAAATCATGTTTCCGTCGGCCAAATCCCGCCATTCGTGTCGCCCGACATCTACTCGCGAATAATTTTATTCGCCTTTGGTGGGACTGCAGCTGATCTCTGCGTTGCCCTGACGGCGATTGTTGTCGAGGTGGTCAAACTGGTCTTTAATGGAAAGACACAATAAAGAAACAACAAAGTGTTTGAGTCGGGCTGAGTCAGCTAACATTAGCTGCACATGCTAACTAGCTAACAGCCACTAACATTACTGTAAGCAGCAACAAGCTCATCTGGAGAATCAGTAATGACGTCATAGAAATAGTTTCCAGTGTTAACATAAAAATGGATTTTCTGTGGCACACGTTGAATCCGTGTACAGTCTGAGAACGTGATCTTAAAGGGTTAAAAAGCTTTGTTTTATCGATCGGGACTGTTTGTGATCAGCAGACTTCCAGATTTTCTCAGTTTGTCTCTTTCAGCCGTCGACAGCCTGCCGACCGCCTCTGCTTAGTCAACGTGTTGGCATCGTTCCTGCCCCCCCGATCGGGTTTCCTCCTCCCTGGATCTTTTTTCGGGTCGTCGTAGTGTCACGTAGAGCACAGCGAGGTGTCCTTGAGCGACACACGATGCTTTTTATCTCTCGCCATAAATCCTCGCCGTTCGCCGTCCAGTTCCCCGACATCGCTCGAGCTAAAATGAGCGTCTCGTAACCCGAGGCGGAGCTGGGAGCGTGTTGTGTAGCAGCAGGGGTTAAAGCGTTGCTGACCTCCACCCGCTCTAAATATAACCGACTCACGGCTGGCTTGCATGAGCACAGGCCGGGCGTCTCCGATTACCACGACACCCGATACACGACGCACACCGGGCCATGTGCGCCGAGCGGCAGGAAAACACGAGGAGAGTTGTTGGTTCCAGATGCACACATGCAGATTTACACGCCAGCGTGCATATTGGATAAACGGGTAAAAAAAAGGAAAGCGCTGGTGTGACGACGGTGGAAAAACAAGTTCAGACATGTCTGAATGTCACAGACTTTACGCCAAACCTCCTTTTACATCCGAGGAATCTCAACCACAAAGTGTCTGTGGTTGCAGTTTGTGACTGATGTGATTATAAATAACAGATACGAACGAAAACACACATTTTATATTGTCTAATCATCATGTTACAGATCAAAGACGTTCTGTCACTCAACCATCCATAAGACTCAATACTATCAGACTTCTTTGTTGCAGCCTGTGGAGATTATTGAAATTACAATCAATTAAAATATATCAACATATATAACTGTAACAGTGAGTTTAAACTAGCTTGTTAGCAGAGCTGCACCAAGCTAGACGAGGTGTTAATAATCGTTGTCGGTTAAACTTTAATAAAGATTTAATGTAATAAATCAGAAGTAGACACAGACTGTACAACCTTTAGATCTGACAGAGTGCATTAGCTGCAGTTTTAAGGGTCAAAGGTCAAAGGTGTGAAGTTCTGATGACCACATTTGACCCGACTCAGAGTCGGTGTGATTTCCCCGGAGCTTATTTCGGTCGAGCCTTTCATCGTGTTTGCATTGTGCGTCTCTTCATTTATTTATTCGTTGATATGTGTTTATTATTTTAGCAGCCGGTCTTTAAAAAATGAGGACAGAATTTGTCTGAGAGCGTTTGACACAGGCCTGATTTTGGAAAGAGGAAAATAAATCAGCTTCCTCTCTACATTATTAAAGTAGGGCAGAGTGAAAAACAAGTAAACAGCCTCTGTTTACTCGAGGAAGAAAACATTTCAAATGATCACAAAATAATTCAGTAGCAAAGAAGTCAGAAGAGGATCAAAGGTTATTCTTTGATCATCGAGTGGAAAACCTGAACTGGATTTAAAGGCCGGAGAAGAACCGCTTCAGACCAGTTTCAGACTGAATCCCAGCTGACTGGTTAACTGTCTCTGCGCCCCAATAAGGACAAACGATGTGACACATTGTCGAGAAACTGAGAAAATCTTAGTAGGTCGGGACAAATTTGGTGAAGAGTTTTCAGAAACTGGGGTTAGATACTGGGAACATTTTTAATTGAAAGAACATTTTTGGTGAATAGACCAACTGAAAGTTTTGTGGACATTTTCAAAAGTGGGGAATTTTTTTTGCTGTCAGGATATTTTGGGATGTGAAGCTTTTTTTTAAAAAATGAGGAAGTGAAAACATGTTTGAAAAGTTGGGACATCTCTGACAAATGAGGATGTTTGGGAAATTAGGAAATTTTTTACAGTTGGTACTTTAATTGTTTCTTTTTTAAAGTTTTTTTTTAAAATGTAACCAAATTTTTGGGAACCTTTTCCGGAAGTGGGAACATTAAACTAATAACTTGAGAGAATTTGGCAAACAAGGACCTTTTTCAAAAAATGAGAATAGTTTGAAAAGTGAGGACTTTTTTGGGAAATCTGGATATTTTAGGAAAGTATATTTTTGAGAACTGATGAGAAATATTTTTTGGGAAAGTGGGAACATTTCTGAATTGAGAAAACATTTTTGGGGAATTGAGAACACTTTGGAAATTTTGAAAAAGTGAGGAAACATTTTTTGTGGGGACATCTCTGGCAAATGAAAAAAGGTGAGGCCAATTCTCGAAAGCATAAAGAATTTGCCCCGTCCTCACTGGTAGATACTTGGTTAAGGTGGATAAGGTCATAATTAGCTTCAGGTTAGCCGCCAAGAAATGTTTTAAATGTCAGAGAGGGTTCTCACAAGTACAAATGTGTGTGTGTATGTGTGTGTGTAAAGGGTAAAGGCGGTCTTAGGTTGCACTGGGTCGGGGTTCAGATGTTTGTTTTAAATATAACTTCATGTATCCAGATAAAGCCGTTCACACACAGTTAGAGGAGTGGGTTTACACTGTCAGGTGTTGGGAACGATTGGGTGGTTTTTATCTTTATACTTCTACTGTGTGTACAAATATAGCTGCCAAGTCTACCCAGCAACCCCCCCGGCCTCTCAGGGAGCAGGCTAAGTGGGGGTTGGTGTGTTTAGTGAAGCTATTTTTAGCCCCTGGTGAGTGAGTCTGTTTGTCCGTCCAATATGGAAATAAAACAACCATCTGTATTAGTCCTGCTTCACTTTGATAAAGTAGATCACTCAATCCTTTTCTCTGCTTTCAATTGATGTAAATCAATAGAGAATTTATGTTTAAGCATTGATAAATGTTCATCTAAAAACCATAAAATGAATTGTGGTGTTCCTCAAGGTTTAATTTTAGGTCCCAGTCTTTTTATCCTTTACATGCTGCCACTTGGAAATGTAATTTTAGTCAGTTTAGTTAATAGAGTGTGTTTGCTCTTTTCAGTTAAATTTTTGTTTTGTTTTAAAATGTTTAATTCTAGTTTTGTTTTTATTAGTTTCAGTATTAGTTTTAGGTGTTTTTATTATAATACGAGGGGTATTTGACAGGGGCAAGACTGAAATACAGAATGGGTATTACAACACAAACACAAGTAGACATCCCAGTGTCAATAAACAACACCTCCTTGTGCTTGTTGTGTTGACAAATTTGACCAAATTGAGAAAAACTAAAGACATTTTTCTAAAACTAAACGAAAACTAGATGTGAAACAACATTTTAATTAACAATAATAACCTTGCAGGAAGCACAGCATACATTTCTATACTGATGACACATAGCTTTACATTGTTGCATCTCCTGAAGACTCAGAGGCAATAAATGTCCTTTTAAACTGTATTTTATCAAGTGATGGCTGGAAGAGAACTTTCTACAGCTCAATCAGGACAAAACTGAACCTTTGGTCATTGATACTGAAGCTCAGAGAGACAAACTCAAAGTGAAACTACAAGTTCTGACATTAAACCCATCAACAAGTAAAAATAACTTTAAGTTATCTTTGATCTGGATCTTATTTTGAACCTCACATTAGAAACATAACTAAAACATAACAATATAACTTTTATCATCTTAACATTTCCAGAGTGCAACTATCCATCTCTGAAGCCAATACAGAGACACTAATGCACACCTTTATTATTAACCTGCAGGATAGATTACTGTAATGCTCTACTTACTCGTAGAGCTCAATTACAAAACTCTGAAGTGTTGACGAGGACCAGAAAGATGTTAAACCGATTTTAATGGTGGAGATTGCCTCATCTGGTGCCCCCATGTTTGAAAGAACGCCTTAAAAGTGCCCCCTTAGATGTCCCTGTGGTAAAAGTGACCTTTAGGGTTCTAATCAAGGAATTAAGGACATGTATTTATCATTATACAACACCAGGTTGTATAATGATAAATACATTTTGCATTTTTATAAACCCAGGAAATAGTTCTGCAGGTCATCTTTTGAATTTGGTTGAATGTAAACAGCAGCAACAAGAAAGTGATGATAATATGGTTTTATCTTCTTTGACTGTGTTTATGTTTACATCGATGATGCTTGGTGCCCTTTCAGCTCCGAATATGGTCCATCCCTCGAGTTTTGATCCAGGATGATGGAGCAGGTCTCTGTAAAGATGTGTCCCTAAAAGTCTCAGATTTCCTGTTGTTCAGGCAGCCTGTGTCCCATATCGTCCAAAATCAGACATTAACCAGGAGCAGCCAACATGTCTCCTATCTGGCTCCCGTTCCTCAATTCCAAAACCCAATCATTTAATGATGATTTCAATTAATTTTTTTTTATCTGTTAGGAAATTCATCATTACATACACAACAAATAACCAGACAGATGACAAACAAAGAGTAAACAACATACACGCAGTTAAAATGTTTAGAAATATCTAAAATGCCACCAGTAGGGTTAGGTGTACCTGGGAATGTCTATAGATTAATAATACATTGGGTGAAGATCCCAAACCAGGTCAGGCCTTAATGCTCGACATGGCCCGCTTCGACTTTAAATGGAAGTGACCTGAAGGTAAGTGGCTGTTGTTTGTGTGTGTGTGTGTGTGTGTGTGTGTGTGTGTCCTTTCATTTTAGCCCGTCTGCTGTTCAATGAAACACCTATAAAAAGCGAATAAAGTCGAAATAAATACTGATTTTAACCCTAACCCTTATGAAATTGTATCAAGTCTGAAGTAGCTACCAGAGCTCCATATGCAGCCGTTGTCATTAATTACACTTTAATCACTGAAGCTAATCTGAACCCCGACTGAGCTGTTTCATCATAAAGGCATCACAACTCTGTGCACAGTTTTATTCCCCCTCAAACAGCCTGAAACGCTGCCTTTCAGTCTGCTGTTTAGTTATAAAATGAAACCTGTGACTGTTGCAGAGCTTTTGAAGTTACAGTGTTGTGACTGCATGTTGTCAGTGAGTTAGAAACTGAACTGGAATCAGAAGCATCAAGTAAAATATGCACAAACACAACCCCGAAAAGACTTCAGAGCTCCCAAACATCCATATTTAGAGCAATTTAAATCCCATTTTCAAGCGCTGCTGAACCCAGACTGTGAGTGCAGCGTTTGAGGCTCAGTTTCCATATTTTTTCCCCTCGATGGAGGTTGGCTCCTGGTGAAAGTAGGTCGACCACAGTGGAAGCTTGGCTTTCCTCCTCATTGGCGCTTCCTCACTTTGGGTTTTCTCTGCAGGAGGAAAAGAGCTCTCAGTGTCTCTGAGGACGCACGGGGAAAGAATCACCATCGAGTGTTTGTAAGCGATGGACTGACGGATGTTTGTGGGGTTTCAGTTTATTTCTGTGAAACAACAAACGTATAATCCTCCTCAGTCTGCATGTTGAGTCTGTTCAGCTGTTATAAACTGATTTAAAATACACATTCAGTAACAGTCATTGACAGCGAGGCTCACCATTATCACCAATATCACCAATATCACCAATATCCCCATTATCACCAATATCACCAATATCCCCATTATCACCATTATCACCAATATCACCAATATCCCCGTTATCACCAATATCCCCATTATCACCAATATCCCCATCATCACCATTATCCCCATTATCCCCATTATCACCAATATCCCCATTATCCCCATTATCTCCAATATCCCCATTATCACCAATATCCCCATTATCTCCAATATCCCCATTATCACCAATATCCCCATTATCACCAATATCACCATTATCACCAATATCACCATTATCACCAATATCCCCATTATCACCATTATCCCCATTATCACCAATATCCCCATTTTCACCATTATCTCCAATATCCCCATTATCACCAATATCACCATTATCACCATTATCACCAAGTTCACCAATATCCCCATTATCACCAATATCACCATTATCACCAATATCCCCATCATCACCATTATCCCCATTATCACCATTATCACCAATATCCCCCATTATCACCATTATCACCAATATTTACCATTATCCCCATTATTACCAATATCACCATTATCACCAATATCCTCATCATCACCAATATCCCCATTATCACCAATATCCCCATTATCACCAATATCCCCATTATCACCAATATCCCCATTATCACCATTATCCCCATTATCACCATTATCCCCATTATCACCAATATCCCCATCATCACCATTATCACCATTGTCCCCATTATCACCAATATCACCATTATCACCAATATCCCCATTATCACCATTATCCCCATTATCACCAATATCACCATTATCACCAATATCACCATTATCACCATTATCACCATTATCACCAATATCACCATTATCACCATTATCACCAATATACAGCAGGAAAAACATAAAGTAGAAAGAAAGTATTTTCCTGACAACTTTCTACTTTTACATAAATATCTGCTCCTTACATTTTAAAAACTGGCTCCTTATTTCAGTTGTAGTGCATTTGAGGAGAATTATGGATTTTTATTTGGTATGACTGCACGCCTTCCCAACATCACAAGCTTATCGGAGTGTGACAGACGTAACATGACGAACACAACATAATTATCCATGGCCACCGTAGATTTCCGTGTGTGCTTGGAACAGGAGGGTGAGGCGAAGGAGTTGTAATCTCAGGCCTGGAATTAAGTCATTTTTGGGGCGTTTGATAAATACACATTTATTGGGGCATCGCTGCCAAAACTACCCAACAGTATATATAAAAAAAGAGCTCTGCTTTAATACAGCAGTATGTGTGTCATAGGGTTTATTTCAGCTCTTTTAATTGTCTTTAGCCTGACTCATAGCTGCTAACTAGCTAGCGTTAGCTTTTCACAGTCTGCTGAGAGTATAAGAAACATACACTAACTACTGAACTGCAACTTTAATGCACTTTAATCAGATTTTATCTTTACACATTGCAAATATCATTGATGTCACACTGCTAACTTTCTGCTAACTTCACTAATTTATTTAAGTATCCGGCCATATTGGACATATTCTCTCTCTTTTATATTTGTATTTATTGTCTCCTTTTATTGACTCTATTTGTATCTTTATTTATATTTGTCTACGTTTAACTGTTAAACACCGACTTACCAAAGCAAATCCCTCGTATATAAAAACCTACTCTGCAATAAATCGGACTCTATCATTGGGGTAGACTTTAAAGCCTTATATGGTATCAGCACAGCGTTACTTATGCAGATGCTTCTTTCCACACAGGTGGCATTCATTCATCATTTTAAAATATTTACACACAAATCTGAAGTTAGGAGTCGAATCTGATGTGATAACATACGAAATAATTAGGATGAAAATATGAAAGTGTTCGTACAGTGAGGTCCATTCTCTCCCAGAATTGTCTATTTTTTAATTTGCCTTTTTACAGCCTCCTCACCCTCCTCCTCACCCTCCTGTCTCTCTCTCTTGGCAGAGCTCAAACATCCCCTCTCACAAATATGCACTCCCCCCCACCTCCCCTCCCTCACCCCCCTCAACCACCACCGCCACCATCTAAACATATCCTGCCCCCGGCCTGCTGGATAACTTTCCATGAGGCTGACAGTTGTTTCTCCCCCTTCCCACAAAACCAGATACCGTCCGTCTATGGAAGCCCATTTGTGCCAATGTGACAAAACATAACATCTCAAATTAATGACTTAATATGTCAAAATATTGACTTAATATCTCAAATTAATGACTAAATATCTTAAAATATTGACTTAATATTTCAAAAATAATGACATAATATCTCAAATTAATGATTTAATGTCAAAATATTGAATTCATATTTAAAAAAATAATGACTTAATATCTGAAATTAATGACTTAATATGTTAAAATAATGACTTAACATCTCAAAATATTGACTTAGTATCACAAAGTCAAATACTAGGTCAATATTTTGAGAAAGTTTCTCATTATAATGACTATAAAACAATATTTTTTTTTCTGTCACACTGGTGGAAGTCTGCTTCCATACGTCCCCGACCACGGCGAGGAGGAGGAGGAGGAGGAGGAGGAGGGAAAGGCTCTTCCATGAATCATGGCTGGGAACCAGATGTTCGCAGCTAACAGCGACAGAGTGAGAGAGATCTCTGCCTCTGCCTGCTCCTGTGGGGATTTATTTTTTGCTACCATGCACAGGCTGTTATTAGAGTAGAGAGAGAGTTTTTTTTAGCTTGGGAAAAAAAAAACTGAAAGCTTGTGAAGTCATCAGGGTCGGGTGGCAATCCCATCCCGCCTGTGGGAGGCCTCGAAGAATGAACGGACGGGATCAGGTGGACGCTGCGTGTTAGAGCGCAGATCATCCTGCTGGGGAACAGCAACGAGATTTCAACCAGTTTTAAGTCATTAAAATTAATTAAAATAACCAAATGTATTGTTTTTTTTATTATTGCTTTGCCTTTTTTTACATTTACATTCATTATGGAGGATACATTACTTACCAGAAAACGTATTAGTACGACTTTCCACAACATCTATACAATAACTATTCATGTAATGATGTCAAAATAATATAATAATAAATATCTAAAAGTTTTATTTGGAGCCACGATTGAAGTGTTTCTGATCAATTCATTTGACCTCCACTGACTATCTTACATCATATTTTAGCTCAGTATTAATAATGACAGCATGTGACTACGTAGCAGGATGATACTGGAACAGGAAATGCAAAACATTTTCTTTAAACTACATTTATTTGCTGTTGTTGATGATGTTTGGAAACCACTGATTTATTGATTTATGTTGGAGCTTCTTTTAATATAATTTGGGGGCTCGTCCAGGTTTGGGCTAAAACATTAGTGGACATGTCGTGTCTGATGCACTGTAAAGCACGTTGTCGGACATGTTTGTTTACGTACTGACCTCGCAACCACACTGCACTAATGTTACTCTTGAGAGTTTTTTAGCAGCAAAGTTTCAGTCAACAGATTCGTAACTTTAGAATCGGACCATCGAGCGGTTTGATCCAGGGGTCTGCGTACCGATGTATATGTGTATCTGTAACGTTAAAACTGGTGGTTATTCTTAAATCTTTACAGCAAAAATAGACAATCAGAGTGGAAATGTACTGGTATATATATCAATCAATCAACAAACTTTGTTTATATAGTGCTTCGCAGACGGTTGACAAGACAATAATGAGACAGAATGGAATAAAAATTAAATAACGTAGATTTAAAAATAGAATACAAAGAAAGAAATTACAATAAAACGATTTTACAGGTATAACTAAAATAAATTAAGAGAGCAGCCAGAAATAACAAACAAATAAATAAATAATATATATGAACTATATACGGCGAGCTGATGGTGGGAATATCCACAACTTTAATGTTTATATTTGCTGTGTTGGCGGAGGAAAAGAAGGTGTGTTAAAGCTGTAAACTGCGCCCACAGCGTGAGAGCGCGGTAAAACCACAGCAGACAAAATGAGAGAAAGTGGGATTACTCCTTTTAAGTGTGATAACGGCAGCTCGCTGGCGGCCGCGGGACTCGCCTGTGTGGGCTGCAGCTCTTACACAACACGAGACTGGAAGAGAAACCGAAGTTTAGAAACACAAACGCTCCAAGCTGGAAACTGGAAGATACATGCAGCCTGCGCCAGAGGCTATACAACAAACACACACACACACACACTGCGGTTAATAGTAGAAGCTGTCAGATTGGTATGCATGGATGGAGCGTGGGAGGAGAAATAAAGTCATATTTCACAGCCTGCAGCAGCAGCAGCAAACAGGGAAGAGCCTTTGATCTGTGGAGACGGTGAAAATTCAGTGGAAGTTTTGTTCACATGCGGGAAGTTACGTAACAGCAGGAGCATCAGACCACGCCTGTCCATCAAACACTCACAGCATCTTCTCTTTGTAAGCTGCTGTCTTTACTTTAACACTCAGGGGCTTTTTCACTGCTCCACAAAGCGGTGATTGAAAAGAAAAAAGAAAGAGAATGTGGTGTTTTTGTTTGCAACCAGGGTGTTATAGGCCTTTATTCACAGCAGCAAGTTTGACATGAAATAGTAGGGTAAACCACTAACCAACGGCAAGTGTCTTAATCCTGCATTCTTTCTAATGGCCAGCTGGGGGAGCTACATGAGCTCCAAACAAGAAGTCTGATAGTATTGAGTCTTATGGAGAAATGAGTGGACTTCTCAGTTGATTTATGAGCTCAGTAAACAGTGTCCGGATGAGTTTCTGGTCTTAGTCTCTAGTTTCAGTCTTCTTCCATACAGCATGATGTTCATTTAGTAACTGATGGTCCCATTTAGAGTAAAACAGACCATAAAGCAGGGTATGCTTTAGGGCGGGGCTACCTTGTGATTGACAGCTCATTCTCAGTGAGTCCGTCCAGCTCAACGCACCAAACTCAGATCAAACTGTCAAACTCAAGGCTTCAGAACGGTATGACCGATGGGTGACTTGGTGATAGGTTCACACTTGGGGTGAACACAGGTTTCATCAATGATACTAATTAACGTAGCAGAGCCTTTCTACTGAGACAATAACACCCTGGAGGAACTATGGCGGACTCCACCAGAAGAGGACCCTGTAGACTCTGTAGATAAAAACATTCTCAGGTAACAAAAACACAATGATTTTTATTTTCAGGTGATTAAACATTAATGAAAACATACCTGTGGATATTATATTTCTGACATTAGAACCTCCTCAATGTTTCTTTTTGGAGCCTTAATACAGTGAGAATAAGAACCAACAGGTTTCTCACAAAAACAAAACAATAAGTAATAAAACATAAAATAACACATATTCACATCTTTTAATCAGAAATGTATTTCCCAGCAGCCACTTGTTGTCACTTCAGGACGACAGACCTCAACAGGAAGCGCAGGGTCAAAGGCCGCCAGCCAAGCAGCCAAGCTCCTCCTCAGGAACAAAAGGTGGCGGCGGTCGAAGCAGAAGCTGCTGTTTGATGTCCGACTGATGCGTCCCGGCTCCACCCGGCCGCCTGGACGACAGACATGAAGTGAAACAAGCTGCAGGGAAACATCGGCTGATTGGAAACACATGTCTCCACTTCCGGGCAGATCAAACGGCGGCGGTGGCGGCGAGGCAGAAGAGAAACGCGGTGTGAGAGGTTGTTTATACGCTGCAGTTCCAGTTTCATCACACATACGCGATGTTTATGTGTGTGTCTTATATAACTCGCAGAGCCTTTATATCTGTGGGTTACAGTCAGACACGACAGCTCAGGAAGAATCTGTGAGGTGATGACATCGTCAGCGACAGTGAGGTTAAAGTTTAAAGGTCATCAGCTGCTGCATCCTCATCCGCCCGACTGATATCTGAGACTGATAGCGAGTTTAAAGGGGAAACGTTTACAGATTGCCAATATGGCGTCTGATGTAGTGAAAGGTCAGACAGCTGCTGTCCTAAAGAAAGAATATTTAAGTTAAATATTCTCTAATTAAGTTGTTCCTGTGTCTATATCGGCCGCCATTTTGGAGAATCGTCATCTTGAGTCAGCAGGTAAACCTGAATAAAAGTTGCACTTCCATAGATTGTGTAAATTTTATTAAGGTTTAAGGATTTTAATTGTTCAGGGCAGACTGTTTGTATGAGCCTGTTTCCACCTGGTGTTAGGAACGTCTCCAGTGACTGTGATTGGATCTCTCGTCTACAGTGCCGTACCAACTCAGTTAAAGTCCATTATTACTCTTTTAGTTTTCACTTCAGCGACAGACGCTAGCTTTAGTCGTTTCTACCGTCACAGGGTAGTCCTGCTCCAACCGTCTCTCAACGTCGTCAACACGCTGGGAAATAACAAAGTAAGAAAGAACTTAAATACCAAATAATGAACAATATGTGGTTGATATCGTTTCACCAAGTTCATAAAGTTTCTCCTCACTCAGTAACTCTTAAATTGTACGATTTCTTTAATGGAGTCTGGTGATATCAAGGTTACAGTGAGTTCACAAACATCTGCTGCTGAACACAAAAAATAAAGTTAAACATAATTTCAGAGCATTTCTGTGTTCTTACAGGACGTCAGTGGACATATTAGAGTTCATACTACAAATAATATGAGGTTAACTGTGTCCCAGACCACCTCAGCAGGTCGTTGTCACTGCGTCTCGTGGTCCTTCTCACTGCGTCTCATGGTCGTTCTCACTGCGTCTCGGTGGTCGTTCTCACTGCGTCTCATGGTCGTTCTCACTGCGTCTCGTGGTCGTTGTCACTGCGTCTCGGTGGTCGTTGTCACTGCGTCTCGTGGTCGTTCTCACTGCGTCTCGTAGTCGTTCTCACTGCGTCTCGGTGGTCGTTGTCACTGCGTCTCGTGGTCGTTCTCACTGCGTCTCGGTGGTCGTTCTCACTGCGTCTCGTGGTCGTTCTCACTGCGTCTCGGTGGTCGTTGTCACTGCGTCTCGTGGTCGTTCTCACTGCGTCTCGTGGTCGTTCTCACTGCGTCTCGTGGTCGTTCTCACTGCGTCTCGGTGGTCGTTCTCACTGCGCCTCGTGGTCGTTCTCACTGCGTCTCGGTGGTCGTTCTCACTGCGTCTCGGTGGTCGTTGTCACTGCGTCTTGTGGTCGTTCTCACTGCGTCTCGGTGGTCGTTGTCACTGCGTCTTGTGGTCGTTGTCACTGCGTCTCGTGGTCGTTCTCGCTGTATTTAGAGGTGTCCGTTTGTAATCAGATCACCTGAAACACGTTCTAACAGCAGCTGTTAACATTTTCTCTCTGAGCTTCATTCATTCAGTAAAAAGCAGAAACATGAAACCGTTTTCAGTCCAACATTTGAGCGCCGTCACGTTAACGAAGAACAAAGGGCGAGTATTTTAACATGACAAGTATTCAGCGACGTCCTCCGGGAGTAACACGTCTCGCAGCCTTCATCAGGAGATCCTCATCGTCGCAGACCGCCAAGGCAAACGGGAAGTCAGAGTGACGGCGCTCTGAGATTTCTGCTCTTTGTTTGGGAATCTGTTTACATCCTCCTCCTCCTCCTCCTCCTCTTCCTCACTCACAATCCAGTTTGAGGATTTGAGAAAAGGAGGAACACTCGGAGGCAGCTTAAGCAGTTTAATGTTTTTTGTTTCTTCCCCTGATGAGGAGAGTCTCTGTGCCCCAGTTCAGGCTGATATCAGAGCCGGGCGGGGGAGGAAAACCAGGGAATGAGAGAGTGAGAGAGGGAGGAGGAAGAGGAGGAGGAGGATTTTTGAGATGATTTCATCCATCATGTGAATTGTGGCCAACAAAGGATGCTGGCACTCCCTGACATGGGTATCTAAAAATAGAAAGCGGCGGGGCGTGGTGGTGGAGGATGACATTAATCATGCAGAAGAAGAGAGAGAAGAACAAGAAAGGCCTCCTTCCTTCCTCCAGAGGAGAGAAACATCTGACCAGCTGTTAACAATCAATCAATAATCTATAATCAACTCAGGCATTTTATTCAGGTAACTGTTGACGGCCATAGTGTCAAACTCTGGGCTCCACAAAGCTAACTGGTTAACGGCAGTTACATAACTGAGGATGTGATCTTAAAGGGTTAAAAGGACTTTATTTATTCCACCTGGAGCTGATTTCTCCAGTGTGACCTTAAACACATCCGTCCCTCCACAGCAGCAGTCGGCGCTGACGTTGCGTCGTGCTGACCTGAGATATGTGTAACGAACCGTCCTCGTTAAGAGCTCGGTAATAAAGAGTAGAAGGAAAAGGTGAGGCTGATTTAAAGTCCTCTAAAAGTCGCTCTGGGTTTGTGGACTTTTATGTCAGCGAGGTGACGTACTGCCGGAGCGCGACGGGGAGGAACAGCGCTTCGGAAACCTCGTGACTCCAATGAAAATAACCCAGACTATAAATCCTGTTTTCCAGTCGTTTTTTTTCCTCCCTCTTTT
The DNA here is from genome assembly GCF_905237075.1 of Dicentrarchus labrax. Lineage (NCBI taxonomy): Eukaryota > Metazoa > Chordata > Actinopteri > Moronidae > Dicentrarchus > Dicentrarchus labrax. The sequence continues at coordinate 34,537,478 of NW_026136720.1, forward strand.
GGAGCAGGAGGGAAATAAAATGTGTGTCCCTGTTTCAGAGCAGTGACCTGATTTTCTCTCTCTGCCTCCACACTGCTGCATTTATCCGCCCGCTGTCAGCTGACTGGCAGTCAGACGGGGAATCTCTTCCTCGGCAGCGACACGCGCCCCTTAATCCGGTGCATCGTCCTCTCTCTAGGGGCAGAAACCTGCAGACCGGGGCCTGTTTCGGTGCTCCAAAGGGATGCATTCTGGGACGTTTGTCCTGTGCATCACATGGTGTAAACACATTGACGTTTGGCTGAACGTTAGCCGGACGACACAGAGATAAAGAGCAGCTCCCAACACGTGGTTGCTGTTGTACGACTAACCAGACACACACACACACACACTCAGCAGAAACAGATTGCCACATGGTGGAGGGTGTAACTCCGAGATAAGTATTTATTCCTCGGGGTAAAGGTCAACCTCCTGTTACAGTTAAAAGTAAATGGAGACGCTCTGTGAAGCTACATGCTAACGTTTTGCATAAACCAAAATATATTAGACAAATTCAAAATGCGTCAAAGTTATTAGATTGAATCTCAGTGCAGCTGCCAGTTGTGGGAGTCAGTTAGCGGTTGGCTACTGATCAATGTTTCCATCAGAAACTCTGTAAATGACCTCGATACTGTAACACTGTTCCTGTTCGATCCCGGTCCGGCTGCTGAGCCCGCTTCTGTCGCCCGCTAACAGCTGATACAGTTAGCTGCAGTTAATTAGCAGTTATCTACTTTAGCTACAGCTATCTGTCCATCAGTGAATCAGAGAGTTGAAGCTGGAGGACGTCAGACGGAGAACCGGTAAATATTTTCTATAAAACCTCAGAAATACCTGAAAATGAGTCCATGTGACTGTCGGACAGCAGACGTTATATTCTCTCTAAAGTCCGTTAGTTCATTCTGTGTTCCTACATTTAAAGCTGCAACAGGACGACACTGACACACAAACCATCGCAACACGAGGCCGACGTCAGACCGAACGCAGCGGCGTCCTGCAGGAAGGCGGTTCAAAGGTCGGACTCAACAACCCAAATATTGAGCAATCGTGGTTGAAAGTGCTGAGCAGCTGTTACACATTTACCAGAAGATGGTTGGCAGGAAAGCTGCTGCTGCTGGGGGGGGATTTAATTACAAAGCACATCTGAAGGAAGACGACCCCCCCAAACATGTCTGAGAGCCCCGGCTCCGCCCTGTGCAGCACAAACCGCACTGTATTTAAAAGCTAACGCTCAAAGCTGAGTCTAAACAGAGGGTCCGGAAGGATGGGAGCCCCCCCCCAGCAGATGAAACGAGGAGGCTTAGAGACAGAACCTGAAGCGGTTGGTCGGGACGGATCTCTGTCGGTCCACAGCGCGGCGGTTAAAGCTCAGAGTTAGTTAATTACTGCTGGTGGAGGCTGCAGCTGAGTGTGAACAGGGTTTGTAGTGTATTGATTATAGATTATTGATTTACAGTGAGGCCTCTGTCCCTCAGGTAGAAACACAGTCCGTATCTCCAGCTGTCGTTGCTGTTAGCTTCCTGTCTGATGTGATCAATATCTGATATCTGTGTCTGATAAGGCGCTTGCTGCCTCTGGGCTCTACTGTACAGCCCCCCCCCGCCGTGGCCTTTACTTCCTGCCAGCTCATTGACGTGGCAGATCCAGCGTCCCCCTCTGTTTACCTTCCAGCGGGGATATCCAGGCAACCGGGCCGCGGCTCCGGGCGCCGGTTGCTATATTTGGGCCTTGGCTCCGTAAACCTGTTTTCCAGATAAAGAGTCAACAGGCAGCGCGTTCCTTTCTTGGTGCTCGCTGCCGGGAGTTCGCTGATTAATGGCACAGCAGCCTCTGCCCGCCTCCACGGCTAATTATAGAGAGTGCAGCTGCTGGGTTTGACCCTCCACTGCCCCCCCCACACCACCCCCCGCTGCCCAACACCTTTCACTGACTGCTGGCAGGACAGGGATTACTTTATCTGACTATATCTGGACACTGTGCTCACTAATTTATCCAGTAATTTATTCATTACTAATAATTATCAGTAATAATAAACAGTTACTTTACTTTTGTTTTCTGATGTTCTGATCAGAAATCCAACAAAGTGTCCCAGGTTATAATGCTAACAGACATATAGAGCATATCTCTGGTGTTTGCAGACGTTTTAATATATAATATATAATATATTATATTCACATTATATATTATATTATATACAGATTATATATTATATAATATTCAGATTATATATTATATTATGTACAGATTATATATTATATTCAGATTATATATTATATACAGATTATATATTATATTATATTCAGATTATATTATATTCAGATTATATATTATATTATATACACATTATATATTATATTATATACAGTAATTATATTCAGATTATATTATATACAGATTATATATTATATTATATTCAGATTATATATTATATTATATTCAGATTATATATTATATTCAGATTATATATTATATTATATACAGATTATATATTATATTATATTCAGATTATAGTTTGAACTTTAACTGTTGCAGTGACTCTAACTGCCCCACAGGGGCAATAAAGTTTTATTACCATTATAATGATCCAGTGTCTGTTTATTGAGCTGTTTTTGTGCAGTTTGAATATTTAAAATATATTTATAAATATATATGTGTGTGTGTGTGTGCGATGTCACTAGAAGAATAAACAGTGTTTATATTGACAGAGCACACACTGGGTCTGGGTGGGGGGGTCGGTCGGCGGGTTCTGTGTGTGCAAGGGGGGGTCTTTAAAGCCCCAGGGCAGATTTGTGAAAGTGCTGATGTGGCGGGGGGGGGTTATTGTGTGACTGCAGCATGTTCTGCCTGAGTCGGGGTCGTCTTTCATGTGGGGGGGGGGGGGGCGCTGACCTTTTGAACAGCGTTTGGACTCCAGATGAACAGAGGCTGTACGCAATGACCCCCCCCCCCGACCACATGGTAAACATAAACTCACCATAAACTCTGAAGTCAGCACAGCATGGGGGGGGGGGGCTAACGGCTAATGTAGCTACTGTTAGCATGCAACCGAACGGGGCAGCTAGAGGGACGCTAACAGTTAGCATTAGCTTCCCGCCCTGAACACATGCTCACGGGGGCGGAGTGCGGCGGCCCGTTCCTCGCCGCCTGCGCCTTTAATATTTTATACATTTCAGCGTAGCGGCGTCTCCCCAAGATGGCCGCTGGCGGAGTGAAATAAAGAGGACGATGTTTCCACGGCGACTGTTACACCAGCTTTTATTTTTATTTGTACACTTTTCAAACACGATCACAGACGCTGCCGGCTCGGCCTCCAGGTACGAGTTGTTCAACATGGTTACCGTGGGAACGGGGCGAGGAAGGTGAATTTAAAGCAACTCGTTCTTTAGTAAACGTCGGCGCTCTCAGCGTGGCGGCGAACAGCTGAGGTCTGTTGTTCCTGCTCGCCAACGGGTTCGAGACGTGTTTCCTCCGGCCTCATCCTGCACTTCAGAGTCCGGAGAGGAGGAAGAGGAGGAGGAGGAGGAGGAGGAGGAGGAGGAGGAGGGACAGCTGAACAAACAGAGAGAGGATACAGAGAGAGAGAGAGAGAGAGAGAGAGAGAGAGAGAGAGAGAGAGAGAGAGAGAGAGAGAGAGAGGGGAGGAAGGGGGAGAAACCCGGAGTCTCTCTCCGAGTGTGCCACGTAATTTGAGCAAACCCATTTATCTCGGGCCACTGGCTCTTCGGGCCCGCTGGGTGTTGAGTTTCGGTGACAGATGAAAAGAAATGAGCTGTCTCGGCTGGAATCTGAGGCCGACCTCACGCCAAACCGGCCTGAGCGAGAGCGAGGGGGAGGGGGGGAGGGGGGGCGGAGGTCTGGATCTGGTTTAGAGATTGGCCGTCTGATTGGCTGGCAGACATCAAAAGGAGCAGCAGACCGAAGTTTTAACCCATCGGAGTGTTTTTGTTGTTCGTTTGAAGGAATGTGAGGAGATTCTTCTCAATGGAGCCGAAACTGAAGTAACTCGTGCTTTACGGGGGGGGGGCCCTCTCGTACCCCTTCAGGGGCCCCCGTGGTCCCCGAAATACAAGAACCACACAACAAATACCAAACTATGTTCTGGATATTTACATTGTCCCAAATGTTTCCAACAAAGTTCAAACTCAGAGAATATCTGTCATTTTATTCAGGTAACGCTGCGTTTCACCGGTCGCCTGTCGATGGCGTCATATCCCCTTTGTGCCTGCGTCAGCGTTGTGGTTGTCTGCCAGAAGCTGTCATACATTGACTGTTGATCCAGTCTGAAGCCACATTGTTACCATCCACTGTTTAGATCTTGGTGCTTTTTAACTCTAGATTTGAACCGGATGAAGGATTTTAGTCATCGGACGTCTGGATCTTAAGTTATCAGAGAAACAAGCTGAGCTAACGTTAGCAGCAGCTCGGCTCACATTGTAACCTGGGACCTGTTAGCTTAGCTTCAGTCTGTTAGCATGATACAATAACCTGGGACCTGTTAGCTTAGCTTCAGTCTGTTAGCATGATACAATAACCTGGGTTAATCTACATTATAACAGGAGCTAAAAGTACCTTTGCCCATCAATAGCTGTATTTAATTCACTGTAAAAAGTGTTTTTAATGATTATTGGTGTTAAATAAACTTAAAGATTCCCTCCAGACATCTATGAAGACACATATAACATATATAATATATATATAAATATAAAATATAAAGGAACCAACAGTTGAGCCTGGAAGTTTCATGAAGTGAGACAGAGAGTTTAAAGACCTTTCAGTTGATGCTGATTACAACAGAAAGAGGAATTCATCAATGGAAAGAGCCGTTACGTAACGCTCCCAGTGCTGACCCACTGCTCTGCTGACTGATTTAATCTCACTGGACAAACACTGGAAAAGCTCCGGAGGGCAAGTTGAACATTTAAAGTCTGTTTTCAACCATTAAACCAACAACTGCTGCCATCATTTGTTTAAAGCTTTAACCTTTATTTCCTCAGCGCCTCCAGGAAGTTACGATCACGACATTTAACGCCAATTAAACAAACCCTCGTTAATTCTGCGACTCGACCGTCACGTCTCACATTTACCCTCCAAACGGATTTTATTCAATCGTAACAAAGAAATTATAATAATCACATTTAAAAGCTGCTGTGACTGTTTATCTGCCTGGAAGTTTATCAGGTAAGTTTTGGTTATAATGGTGTAAAACTCATTTCACAATATTGAGTTTATGAGGATATAAAACGGAGGAAAACAGCAAATCCACTAGTTTTACTTACTGATGCCTAAAAAGGGCAGTTTATTAGAAAAGTTGTTATAAAATCCTAAAAAACTACAAATTGTCAAACCTCTTTATATATTTTTATGTTTGTTTATCTCACTAGTGTTTTTAAGAAGCTGTTTCGGCCATAAAACGTCAGATTATGGTGTAAAACTCCTGTCGTATATCTTCAAAATGCTCGTTTGAAACCCAAAGTTTAAGTTTATAATGATGGAAACAGGAAGCATTTTTATAACAGTCAGATATTTTCAGCAGTATCAACCCTGTGAAACCCTGGAGCGGCTGAATATTTATCTTCCTGTAACTTGTTGACGCAACTTTCAGCTTTAAAATTCTTTTCACGTCTTCAAAATGTTTTTAATCCGAAGAAATTCAGTTTACAGCAACTGTTGTAGACGTGATGAAGAGCGAGGGGGCCGCTCCAGGAGCCGAGGGTGGCAGGAAGGGGTTAACGCTCGCTCCTCGCTCTGAATGGCGGCTGAAAGCGGCGGGGGCCCCGGCATAAACACACAGGCCCCCATTCATCCGCTCGCTGTGTGATCAACCTTGAACAGTGGAAGGCGTGTTATTGCAGCAGAGGGGGGAGGAGGGAGGGAGGGAGGGAGGGAGGACGGTGACTCAGGAATTCCACTGAGGAGCACGTGACCCCTGAGCAAGGCATTTCTATCCTCCTGCTCTCAGCCGGGGGGGGGCTTGCTGTACGGCTCCTCCTGAAGGCCGAATGTGACGTCCAGTAATCAGACGTCCTGCGTAGAATAACACGTTAAACACAAACTGAACGTCGACGGCGAGATTACACTTTAAATCCTCTCCTACGGCGGCCATTTTGTCTGCTGACGAGGCCGCTTTGTTGCAGGAAGCCGCTTTGGATTCGATCCCCGGGGGGCGGTGGGGGGGCAACAACACCGCCACCAGGGCCCAGAGGCGTCGCCGCCATGTGGAAAAACCGGTTGGCTCCACAGGCACACAGGGGGGTGGGGGGGGCGGGTGACCTCACAATGTGATTTCACTAGAATCAGGACGCCGGTTCGACCCCGATCTGCTGCCAGCGTTAGTCAGCACCGGGGGGGGGGGAAACACAGATAAACAGAACGCCACGTGAGGAGCCACTTCAACAGACGTCTCCACGGCGAGCTATATTTAGCCTCGTTATCTCCCAACACTCGCAGGAGACACGAGGCTCGACGGCGAGCGGCCTCAGGCTCCGCCTACGTGTGATTTACTGTACAGAAACGTTTATGCAACCCACTCCTCCTCCTCCTCCTCTTCCTCCTCCTCCTCTTCTATCTCCTTGACTTTTCCCTCCACCCACTCTTCCCTGGAAGCCGGTTCGTTCCTGCTGGAGGCGATTGCATCATGGCTGACTCACAATGAGCTCCCGGCCCCGAGTGGAAACAGACAGAGACACTGCAGCGATTATTACAACGTCTCAAACTGTATTTGGCAGCTTTTCTTTAAACAAGTGCATACATGTACAGCTAGAAGCATTTCTTACTCTGTTGGGTTTTTTTTTATTGTTTTTTTGCCAAGTGCTCAGATTAGTCACATTCTATGTTTGACGTCTCCGACCTAAAGTACAGCGGCAGACTGCGAGACGGCGAGGAGTCCGTTATGAGGATACATACCTTCTTTAAATCATAGAAACACAATGTATTGAAAAAGAAAAATCAAAAAGAAAAATTATACAGCCATGTTTTTACGAAGTGTCCACGTCCCTCGTGTCCGATATGTACACGTCCTTTATGTCCTGCTGTTGTTGCCGTAGAAACACTTTAAGGGTCCCGCTCCTTTTTTACCTTTATGTCCCCGGCCAAGATGGTGGCTATTTCCCCCTGCATGAAGGCCCAGGGCACGTTGGAGCCCACCAGCGGGCACCGCTCGCCGCTGGGACAGTACACCTCGCCGGTGGCGCCCTGCTGCTTGATGCTGTCCCGGGAGCAGGGGAAGCAGAACTTGTGCGACGGCACCGACGGGCACTGGACGAAGTGAGTGTCCTCCAGCCGCTCGTGGCACAGAGTGCAGCACAGCGGCACGCTGCCGGGCGGCACCGAAGAGTCTGGAATGCTCTGTGGCGGCGGCGCGTGGGGGTCCATGCCGCCGGGCGCGTGTAGAGCGGAAGGGTTGGCGCTCACTGGCCCCTCCCTCTGGGTCAACCTCCTCTGGGAGGCCGAGGACGGCGACAGGGGGCTGCCGCTGTTCCGCCGCACGCCCGCCGTGGTGGAGTGTACCTGGTTGCTGTCCTTAGGTGAGCCCGTGCTGCCGGCGTTGTCGGTGGCGAGGATGAGAGCCGCCATCGGGGACTGGCCGTTCTGCGCCGTAGCGGCCTCGGGGGGCGTGGTGCGGGAGTGGGGGGAGATGGTGGACGGGGGGGCGGAGGAGAAGCCGGGCAAGGAGGCCGGGGGCATCTTCAGGACCTCGGAGGGCGAGGGGAGCCACGGCTGGCCCTCGCCGCCGTTCATCTTGGGGGCGCTGCCCTCGCCGTCCGGCTCCGGGGACGCCTTCCTCTTCATGCTGCGGGGGTGCTTCCCCCTGTCTGAGGAAGAGGAAGAGGAAGAGGCTTAACACGACCACACAAACACTACAGCACACTGCTCGCACAGGAAGCTGCTCAACCATGAATAAAGCTTTGTTTATGTCTGCGTGCAGCGTGGTGAACGGGTGCGTTACGGCGCCGTGGCGTTACGAACTGCAGCCGCACGATATCGCACAAACATCGTGAGTTAATTCTCTGTAAGGAACATTTATAACAAACACAGATCGTAACGGTCGACTGTTAGCTTCACAGCTTCTGGATCGGAATATAAATATAATACAAATATAATATAAATATGAATATAATATAAATATGAAGATTATATAAATATAATAAATATAGATTTAATAAGAATGTAATATAATATAAATATATTATTGTGCAGGATTAAACACATTGTGTGTATAAAATCCGCTGACACATTATTTCCTGTTTTGAGTGCCCGGTTGTGTCCCTGCACACACACACACACACACACACACACACACGCACACACGCACACACGCGCACACACGCACGCACGCACGCACACACACACCTACCTGTCTTTGAGGAAGTGGCACTATCGTATCCCATCACCCTCTGCATGGCCGCGTGCTCCTTCTTGTACCTGCCGTCGAAGGTGTGCAGCGCCACCAGATCCCGCACCGTCTTCCCTTTACCGATCCAGTCCTTGTGGCTGTCCGGTAGCTCCGACAGGCTGTCCGGCCTGTGTTTGTCTTTCAGCTCCTCCGGTCGCTTACCGTGCTCCCCGGGGCCCGACACGCTGAGCACCCCGGGCAGCCCCATCTGCGCCGGGCGGCCGTTGAGCGGGTGCCCGATGGGGATGCCGCCGTTCACCAGCGGCACCAGGCTGGGCGGAACCGCGCTGGTCCTGCGCGGGTTCGGGCTCTGACGGTTGAGCTCCGGAGGCTCGTCCGGTTTTGGGAATCCGTTCGGCATCGGGAGGCCGTTCGCCTGCCGCCCCGCTTGGTACTCCGGTCCGAGCCGCGGCGGGCGGTCGGACAGCGGGTAGCGGTCCAACGGCTGCGGCGGACGGGAGTCTCCAGCCGAGTGGTTGAGCTCCTTCCCGGGGTGCTGCTGGGGCTTCCCCGGGCCCGGAGAGCGGCCATCCTGGAAGCCGTGCGCCCTCTTCAGCTGCCGGGCGGTGTCTATAACGAACTCGATCCGGTCGGCGCCCTCGTAGTTGACACATCCGCGGCACACGGGCTCGGTAAAATCCCAGATCATCGCCCACGGCATGCGCGGCAGGTCGCACAGATAGCAGGACTGCCTTCTGGAGGCCGCCGCGGAGGACATGGTGGAAGAAACACTCCCCAAAATGTCGGTCGGTGTGTTCGCGCCGCTGGAGGAAGAAAACCCACCGACGGTCGGAGAGAAACGCGGTTTATTTCCCGTCAGAAAGCAGCGGAGTGATACCGACTGCAGCTCATCGTCGTTGTGTCCGGTTCCTCGCGCGCCTCCGTCTGAAGCTCGCGCTTACAATTCAGCTCGAGCTCTCACTGTAGGGCCGTGACGTCAGCGCCGACACTCCGCTCGCGCTCCGGGGTTCTATTTACTGGATTCTTCGACGACCCCTCGGGCGCATGCTCAACAGTCTCGCTCTCTTTAAACGGCCGAAGATCGCGTGAGTCCGAGGAGGAGGCGTCACTCCGCGTCAGAAACACAGCGAGGTTCCGGAAGTCACAAAAACTCAAAACTCATTCACTCTGTTTTATTTATAAAGAAACATGCAGCCCAACGTGTATCTAAACAACAACAACAACAACAACAACAACAACAACAACACAACAATAAATAAATAAACAACAAATCCAAACACAACAACAAAGAAACAAAACAAACTGTGCAAAGCTAAAAATCCAATAACATAATAAAATGTAAGATATCGTAAATAAAATAAAATAAATGTTGATTTGAAAAAAACAAACAGTTCTAAAGTTAACCAAAGTAAAAGATTAAAAACAGTTTTAATTTCCTTTTAGAAATACTGAGAGCTTGTTAATTTAATTAATTCGATTATTTAGACAGTTAATACAATTATTTGTCGTAGATTAAATAGTTTTTATGAAGTTAACCGTTAAACAATCTCTCCAGTACAGCGAGCTCACATTAACATACAGTTACGTCCTTTGTCATAAGAGCAGATATTTTACAGTACGTGATAATATCGTGAAGTTGAGGTATTTTATATCTTGTAATTAAAGTTACATAAAATAAAGGAAACAGTCCAGTGTAACAATCAGTATTAACACATATTTGTTTGTGTATTTTGGATAAATTAAGGGACAGTTTGTGATATTTAATTTACATTGATTTAAACCCACTGTACAAACACTGTGTCAGTGTATTGTACTTTATTATTGTTGTAGAGACTCTCATATCTCAATGCAAACCTTTATTTATGCAGCATTTAAAGGACTTTTTTATGTAAACTGCACATAAAACCACCATTATATTTATTTTCTTCATACAGCACTCATATTGTATTCCCATGTGGCAAAAACTGTTTGTTTTAATGCTAAAAACAGTAAAAACTCAACTTAAACTGTGAAATCAAACTTCTTCTCAAACAGCTGCCAGTTTTTTTCTTTAACAACTCTTTTATTGTTTGTCACATTCTGCAGACGTGAAATAAACCTGCTGTTGCCACCAACCCGACCAGCTCTAGGACACACGCTGCAGAGGTCACACACAGCGCAGAGGTCACACACAGCGCAGAGGTCACACACAGCGCAGAGGTCACACACTTTATTGGTATCTGCTATGTGGTTTCTGGAATTTGAGGCAGAGTGAGCGCTCTTCCTCCTCTCTCCTCCTCTCTGACCGCCTGCACAGAGACTCATTTATCAGCTCAACAAGTGTTTGATTTTGGATGTTTTCACATTTTATTAGTTTTTACGTTTGTGCATCGTCTCCATCGCGAGCTCGTAACGAAATAACGTTTATTGCAGAAAGTGAAACGCAGAGTAAAATCAAACTCTGCAGGCCGAAAGCAACAAGTGTGTTCAGGCAGTTTCTTCCTGCACACTCAGTCAGTCTGTCTGTCTGTCTGTCTGTCTGTCTGTCTGTCTGCAGTCAGTCAGTCAGTCTGTCTGTCTGTCTGTCTGCAGTCAGTCAGTCTGTCAGTAGTCAGTTAGTCAGTCAGTCAGTCTGTCTGTCTGTCTGTCTGTCTGTCTGTTGTCAGTCAGTCAGTCAGTCTGTCTGTCAGGTCTGTCTGTCTGTCTGTTCTGTCTGTCTGTCTGTCTGTCTGTCTGCCTGCCTGCCTGCCTGCCTGTCTGTCTGTCTGTCTGTCTGTCTGCCTGTCTGTCTGTCTGTCTGTCTGCCTGCCTGCCTGCCTGTCTGTCTGTCTGTCTGCCTGCCTGCCTGCCTGCCTGCCTGTCTGTCTGTCTGTCTGTCTGTCTGTCTGCCTGTCTGTCTGTCTGCCTGCCTGTCTGTCTGCTCGATGGCGGCTCCAAAAACCTCCTGATGCATTCCACCACCGACCGCCGGTGACATCACAGAGCCGACAGCCAATCACAGAATTCAGATCCTGTTACCAAGCAAACTGTGAACTCTCCTCTCAGAGCGAGTGCTGCCTCCGAATATATATTTATATACTGGATTCATTTATCTTTGTGTAGCACTCTGCTAGAATTACTACGGAGTCCCAGAAGTGCCAAAAAACATTTAAATTAATTTGTTTATTTTGTTCAGTTGAACTTTGATTCTTGTGCGACAATTATTTATTATCTCAATCTATAATTTATATAATAATGATAATAATAAGAATATAATGAATATATAGTTTGTTATTAACGATGTTTCTTTTACGAATTTATTTCTCTTCAAGTCATTTTTATCTTTGTTTACTCAAAACAAACTTTGTTGTGTTTGTTTAATTTTTCATTTTAAGCCCCGCCCCCTGCGTTCCTGTACGTAGATATGCTACGTGCTAAGCTAATCTATGCTGATATTTTGAAGATGGTTAAAAATAATCCTGTACGTAGATATAGCCACTCAAACAGGTTAGCTAAGCTAATCTAAGTGCTGATATTTTGAAGATGGTTAAATTGGAATAAAACGTTGGTGCTGGATTCATATTATAGCTAATATATACGCGTCGATCCAGCCGGACTGATGGTAGATCGGAGCAGAGGTTCAGTTTTGTGCTGGTAACATTATCGCAAAACACAGAGCGCTGCAGGCTGGACGCTGTTCTTTATAAACACAGCAGGAGTTCAAACGTCTCCTCCTCTAATTCAGACAAGTATTATACAGTTCACGAAGGTTTGCAGTGTGAACGACCACGAGCAGCGCTCTGGAGGTAGTGGTCACTGCTGGTACTGCAGGTACTGCAAACAATTAATACTAATAATTATAATAATTACTAAAAATAATGACTTAATATCTCAAAATAATGAGAAACATTCTTGCTGCGTTGGAAGCAGAGATGTTTTCCTCATTAGTTGCTGGTTTCTCAATGTTTGTATTTTTTATCTTTTTAATTAATTTATATATATAAAATATATATATATATTTTATATATATATTTATATTTTATAAGAGCCTCTCAGGGTGATGATACCCGAGCGTCCTAATCAGGATTTTACCCAGGATGCGTCTTCCTCTGAAGCCTTTCTCCTAATGACCCTTTACAACCTGCAGATTTAACCCCCCCCCCCGCTATAAATCCCCTCAGTCAGCTGACGGATCTGCTGCCTCCCACAGCGTGGTGGTGGGGGGGGTCCTTCATGTGATTTCACTTCCCAAATGGAAACACAAACATGAACCGACAGCGAGGACGACATTTCCCACATCATTCACTCAGCAGAGTGAATGAATTATAACCGTATTATAGTGACCCGAGTTACAGCCAATAATTCATTTCTTATAATGTAAATCAAATTAAATAAACCTCCTGTTATTTAGGCTGCACACAGAAACACAGAATAATTACATTATTAATCATAACAGAATATTAAAAAGAGAGAAAGTCAGACTGGATTCAGGAAAAGGAAGTGACACATAAGGACTTTATATTTATTATATTTATTATATAATATAAAACATCCTGATTAAAAACCGGTTCCAGTGAGAATAAAATCTTTAGTAGTTCGGTTGAATTTACTTCAATCGTTGCGATCGCAGCAACTTCCTGGAGGGCCGGAGAAAGCGAGACACCGACCAGCAGTAAGCGGACTGCGGCAGATGGTTTGTTACACAGAACCGTGGTTTGTTTTAAACAGTTTCACACATGGTTCTGTGTAACAAACCATCTGGAGCAGCCAGGTTAAAAGACGTAAACAAAACAAACTCTTCTCCTGATTATGAACAGAACCGTCCCGTGAGTCCAGATCCAGAACCTGAACCGGTCTCAGGGCGCTACGAGCTACCGAAGCTCTGTCAGCTGAGTGTGTTCTGCCCGATCAGCGGGGGCTTTAAATAGCCTCAGATGGGAGAGTTGGCCTCGTGTCTCCAGGGGGTCGACCCAGTCAGTTTATTCAGCTTAGCGGTTTCACATGGGGGGTGGGGGCAGACTGCATGATGGGAAATCAGCCCGGGGAAAAGGCAGAGCTGGAAGGTGACGGCGGGGTCAACTGGAGCTCCAGGGATGATTAACCGCTTACAGTCACAGTTCAGTCCACCGAGCTCACTGGGCCCGAACATATCCTCCAGTTCCTTCATCAGCGACATCACTGAGAGCTTCTGGTCACCTGACTCCCCCGTCGGGGCGCTCACGGTGGAGGTCCGCAGCCCAGTAAATGTCTCAGTCTGTCCCCTCAGCAGAGGGAGGCACCGACAGCGACACCAGAACCGGCTGTCGGCTCCGATACTGCGCTAAAGCAGAAAGTGAGTTCTGATCTTAAAGCTGCAGTCGGTAACTTTTATAAAAATAACTTTTTGTCATTTTTGCTGAATTCGGGGCCCAAAAAATACTTAAGAAAAATATATGAACAGTTTTAATCTGTTAAATAAACAGAAAATATCTTCAAATAGTAATTTATGATTATTTTACGTCAGACACGTAAATTTACATTTTATTAATATTTTCATGTAAACAATACTGAAAAAAAAAGGTCCAATAAACCTCAGGAAAGGAGTTTTATTAACGGTGTGATGGCAGTTCATGAGACACGGGTCCGTACAATGTGATTGGTTGACGCCTTCATTCGTGGTGCGAGAGTGATTTTGGTATTTTAGCGTATTAAAGGTCCAGTGTTTTGGTTTGGAGTTTTAATATATATAATAATAAAGTTATTCTGTACTCAGTCACACTGATTTCATGATTCTACACATTAAACACTGAACGAGTTGAAACAGACTCAGGAGACTTTGATTAAACTCTTGTTTTGTCCCGTTGTGTTTACAGTCTAACCTCCTCACGAGTCGGCGCCCGTCTGTTTGCTATCGGCGCTCACGAACTGCTTCCCCCCGCTGGAGCGGGAAGCTTCAGACGGCGAGCGGAGCCTCTTAATAATTGAACAAATAGCTTTGTAGAATTAGCTTTGATGTGTTAAAGCGGGTTTAATTTTTAAACACAGCGTTTGGTAAATGGAGCTCGCAGCTTTGATGATGAGGAACAGATGATGCATTCAGGGGCTAAAAAATAAAACAAATTTGCGTTTTATCTCGCCTCAATCGGAGGCAACTGTCAGCGGTCCAGATCATTAAGAACTGGCCTCAGACTCAAATAGAGAAACAGATTAGCCTTCGCAGCCGCGGTGGGACCGACTCAACACGATGCTTAATGAACGGCCCGTATTTACAACCTTTATGAACTAACGACGTCTGTTGGCTCTTTACTCTCAGCTCGCAGCGTCTGAAGGACACCGACCTCCTTAATGAAGGAACCGAACAGCACCAGGAACTAAAGAGTTTTATTGACAGTACAGGACATCACTCGCTCACACACAGTCAGGTGGTCGGTGGTTATGGGACGCTGCGTTCGCTCGCTCTGTGGCGTGCGTGGTTGTGATTTTATTTGAAAGTGAAAGTGTTTGATTAACATGGTTTATAGGCTGGATGTGTAGACCTGACCGATTCGGAGAATTCAGTTCACGGGCTACGGGAAAATAAGTTTGCTTCACGTCTGATAATAACTTTAGGTCAGTGGTTCCCAACCTGAGGGTCGGGGCCCCCACTAGGGGTCGCCACAGCTTCACGGGGGGTCGCAAGGCCTTCTTGATTTTTAAGGGTCGTAAGAAAACTTTTAAAATATACACAATTGGACTATAGATCAGCTTTTTTTAAAGTTAACAACATTTATTAAAAAAAGAAGATTATTAAGTCTGTATGATTGTTACAAATGATAAAAAATACATAATACAAACAGAGAATTGTATAAAACAGGAAATAATCTGCTCATAATTCATCCAAATCTCTGGTTTTACAGAGTTCACTGTTTGGGTTTGTTGTTCAGTTTTAATATAAGATGAATAAAATATGTCACTGAGTCAGTTTGTTAATGATAGAAAATGGGTCCGTTAAGTAGAAGGTTGGCAACAACTAGCATAAACTCCTGTGAATGATGAGTTTGCATCAATCTCAGCACTTTGAACGTTCAGCCTGAATTTAAACATTTGGGCAAGTTGAGACGTTGTTAATATATATTATATAATATACAATAATATATATATATATATATTATATATATTAACAGCAGCGTTGTTGTGTTTGATGACAGTAAGTCAGATAATTACAGCTCAAACTTCATCAGACGGGCTCTTGAAGTCTGTGGATGAGCTTTATTGTGCCGATATCACCGGTAATGAACTGCTTCCTGTTAACTGAGACGCCGCTGCTGCTTTTCCTCCTGCTTCTCTTCCAGCTGCAGGACTGTTGGCACGCCACCAGCAGCCGTCTGTTTACCATTTCCACAAACACATCTCCAGCTCATTTACATGCCGGCAGCCTGCACAGAGCTGGAACCCCTCCCAGCCTGGAAGCGTCCCCATCAGATGAGCCGGTCCACCTTCCCGTAAAGACCCAGGAACCGGCTGACTGATCGGTTGATAGATCCTCCGTACAGATTCAATCTATAAGTGCTGGGAACAACAAGGTGATCGGACAAGGACGGATCAAACAAACAGCCTCTGAATCGCTGCGTGGAAACACTGCAGTCCCTCTAACGGCCACTAGAGACTGGCTCCAGCAGTGAGTCTCCATAAGGCCACCTATTACAACCCTTTACATTATATTATATATATTAATATATTATATATTATATATATTCACGCTGCGGAGTCAGGGCCGCCAAGATGGCGACAATGGGTAACGTCAGGGAGTCCGTGTTTAATCATTCAGTGTTTAGGACTCGATGTGCAGCAGGTTTAAGGTTATAAACTCCAGCAGCCCGGTTGTTGTTGTTGTTGTTGTTGTTGATACTGCAGACTGCAGGAGGCTCCATTTTGGACACACACACACACACACACAGACAATCGCCCCGAGAACCAGCAACCCGACGTTCATAAAATGGACGTCCAAGTCAAATAAACCCGGGGAAAAACACTTCTGGACGCCATCGCATCTGGAATCAGAGCGGCGGTGATGTCACTGGGAGACAAGAGAAAAACAACAAGGCTCTCTTTTTCCCTTCGCCCCCCCCTCCCCCACTGTCCTCCCCGCCCCCAGTCCTAATCCTCTTTGCAGGCCTGCAGGGAAAGGTCGGCCCGCTGCCAAGGCAAGGGCTGCTGGGAAAACGCGGCGGCTGCCAAGCGGTGGCGGCGGCGGTGTCGCACACAGCTTTGTGTTCTGCCAGAGGCCTCGATTCAGACTCAGCTTTATGGTCGAACTGGACCGCCGCCAAGGCCGAAGCCCCGCCCACCTCTGTTTTGTTTATACACTTTAACTCCAGGTCTCTCTCGCTCTCTCTCGCTCTCTCGCCCGGCACCATGCCAAGAACTTCATGCCAAACATTCGTCAGTTGCCATGGCGGCAGAGAGAGAGAGGGGGGGGGCAGAAACATCAGACTGAGCCAAGAAAAATGACTCACTCCTGGAGCCAGATGTGCCACATCTGCAGCCATGATGGGGATTCTGTGTGTGTGTGTGTGTGTGTGTGTGTGTGTGTATTGGGGGGGGTCAAACAGAGAGTCTAACCCGCCTCTCCAAATAAAGCCGAGTGTCGGGAGGAGGGAGCAGCTCAGGCCTCCGGAGGGGAAATGATCGGAATTTCCCTGGAAGAACGAAACGTTAAAAAAAAAAAAAAAACAACAACCAGAGAACGAGATCCGTTCCCGCCTCGCCAGCTCCTCTCGCCGGTTTCCAGACCGCAGACGAGGCCCAGCGAAGACCGTCAGGGTTCAAAAGAAAATCTCAATCTGTGAAAGCAGTTCGCTCCAAACTGACTCCACTTTTTCCGTCTTCACTCTTTCCGACAGCGTCTGCAAAACTCATCAGCAGGGAGCTTTAACGGCCTCCTGCTCTGGGCCAACGTCTCCCTCTCTCCCTCTCCCCCCTTTCTCTCCCCCCTCTCTTTCTCCCTCTCTCCCTCTCTTCCTGTCTGCGGCGCCAACCCTTCTCTATTCAGGTGCTTTTGCCAGAAATAACATCGGTGCCACACGGTAAAGTTCAGCCGTGATGTAACCGAGGGCCCCGGAGCGAGAAGCTGCAAATAATGACGGCTTTACGTAACGTCCCGGCAAAAAAACCTCGAACCCAAAAACCCGCAGGTTCCCCCCCCCCGGCAGCAGCGGCAGTGCCATCAAACGAAGCCGCCGCCGGTCGAGTATTAGAGGGAGTTGCTCCTCGATGGCGTTTTACTGCTGCATTAAAGTTGAGCTCATTTTCTATAAACTGTTGGGCTGTTGTCGCCTTTGCGCTCCAGTAAATTAGTTTTTATCTCACGCAGCCTCCGTCAGATAGAAGCAGTCGAAGGGTTTCAGCGAGGTCGACGCCGACCGTCACCTGACCACCTTCCAGCTACTCAACGACAGTCCGATTAGCACGTTAGCGGCGGTCCAGGAAGCTACATTTGATCTTCGTTTTACAAACACTCGTCTGTTTCATTTCGGGAGGCTTGTAAAACCGCGGTCCCTCCCGAGTCCTTGAGCCGCAGGAAGCGGTTTTATGGTGTCTAGCACATGAATCCCCCCCCCTCCATTTCTGCTGCTGGATCCTTTCGCCAGGACGTTTATCTGATCGCAGTCATTGGAGGCAGATGTGTGTTTGAATCTCTGCAACCAGCATCATTGTCCTTTGTCTGGTTATTTGCATATGGTTATCTTTATGGTGTGTGTGTGTGTGTGTGTGTGTGTGTGTGTGTGTGTGTGTGTGTGTGTGTGAGTGTGTGTGTGTGTGTGTGTGTGTGTGTGTGTGTGTGTGTCCACAACACCAAGAGTCCAAAGTCAAAGCTAACATTAATGCTAAGCTAGTGTCTGATTGTGCTGTTAGCTTAACGTAGCAAAATACTGTCAGTTAGCTAGCTAAATTGATTATTGTTTGATATTTTATTATTATTATTATTATTAATATTATTATTTTATTATTATTTTTATTATTAATATTATTATTTAATTATTATTATTATTTTATTATTATTATTTTTATTTTATTATTATTATTTTTAAATTATTATTATTATTTTTATTTTATTATTATTATTTTTAAATTATTATTATTATTATTATTTTATTATTATTATTATTTTTTATTATTATTATTTTTATTTTATTATTATTATTTTTAAATTATTATTATTATTATTATTTTATTATTATTATTTTTATTTTATTATTATTATTTTTAAATTATTATTATTATTATTATTTTATTATTATTGCTAATTCTACTAGCCGAGAGTGATGCGAGGCAGCTAGCTAACTGTAGCTAAGCTAACTGGTGTCAGAGAACGTCTGATAATAATAATAATAATAATAATAATAATAATAATAAGGAGAACTTCCACTCTCAGTAAACTTCCGGGTTCTGAACTGTTGCAGTTCCCCTCTGGCTCCATGTGAGGGCGCTCACAGGATGAGTGCAGAATGAATGGAGCTCTATGGAGCTATACCCTCACAATCCACTTCTCTCAGGATATCATTGTTTGTCTAGTAATGACACACTGCTGGGTGTTAGATTCTTTAGAGTCACTTATTTTCTTTAAAAAGTCTTTAAAATGTCAGTGACGTCACACACATCGTACAGAGATACCGCTTTACGGCGAGCCTCGAGTCTCTTTGTGCTTCCTTTTCTCTCGAGGCATCGACGACACAGACGTAACGATCGGCAGATAAAAGTACCAGCAACACAAAAAAGTTTCTGTGTTAAAAAAAAGAACTTGGGCGAAAAAATCCGCCTTAACATTGTGGTCCCGCTTCGGATGCCACGATGCCATCAAGCAGGATCTCTGGTCGTAATCAGTCCTTCACTGACCAATCAGCGTTCATTAGCAGAATGCTAGCGCGTTATGGGCAACAACAACTCGTCCTGTAAGAAATCTAAAGGACATCAGAACTCGTTCATTCAGCTTTCGACCTATAACCCATGTTGAACTTTAAAAACTACAATCACATCTGAGATCTCTCAACCACAATCAGGTGAAAGAGACAAATGTAGCCGTCTAGCTCCATCTGCTCCCATTCATTCTGCACTGATGGGAGAGCGCCCCCAGTGGACCTCTGCTGGAACTGCAACCAGTATTCGGTACAATGGGACCTTATGGGGAGAGGCCAGGCTCTCCGTAGACGGGCTCTGGTCTTGGCGTTGCATTGTGGGTCTGGCGTTGCATTGTGGGTCTGGCGTTGCATTGTGGGTCTGGTGTCGGTTGCTTCGTGCTGTTGGCTGATGGGTGATTTGTAAAATAGTTATTAGCATGGAGCTAACGGTCCAGATAAAATACAGGAACATTACAGAAAGTAACGTTATTCTAAATATGATCGTCAGTCGTTTGTTGGCCGACGCCCAGAATGAAGCTCGCTGAACGCTGCTGACAGTTTAATGACAGACTGAACCTTTAATGCTACCTGATCGTCTACCTGCTCTGGTTCTCCTCTAACACCTGTTTTCTGATCCATTTCACTTCCTTCTAATGGATCTGGACTCAGACTGCTTATCTCTGCACACACACACACACACACACACACACAGTGGGTCAGAGTACACTGGGTGCCCTTGGCGAGACAGATAAGCCGGTTTTATGTGATTACGCAGCTCAGCTATTGTGCAACCCCATGACTCGGTGCTCTAATTGGAGACGGCAGAGAGAGAGAGCGCCGACGTAAGAACGCTACCAAAATAAAACCCCAACATGTGAAGTTGTACTGAGCTTAACACTTCAGTTAAAGTACATACACTG
Source organism: Dicentrarchus labrax (assembly GCF_905237075.1). Taxonomy (NCBI): domain Eukaryota; kingdom Metazoa; phylum Chordata; class Actinopteri; family Moronidae; genus Dicentrarchus; species Dicentrarchus labrax. Next base: position 34,557,583 of record NW_026136720.1, read on the forward strand.
TGCATATATTTCATCTTCAAACTAATGTAAATCATTAACAAAACATTTATTATTTAGTCCTAAAGACTCATTTTTGACAGTTTTTCTTGTTTAAGCAAATAAAATATCTTCAGTTGTTTCCTTCAGATTTTAGTCCTGGTGGAATTTAAAGTGTGTTTTAATAATACATCACAAAATAATGCATCTATATACCGCTTCTGTTAGAGATACAAAAGTACAAGCAACAGTCAAGATGAAGTAAAAAAGGTCTTTTTAACATTTTTAGATTAAATTTATGTAAACAAACACAAAGAAATTCATTTTTGTGTATTTTTGTATTAAAATCATTTTTTTTTTTCTTCCTGTAAAACAAAATGTGACGCGTTCTTCCGTAAACAACCAATTTCAATCAATATGATAAAATCCATGACCCCCTACGGCCCACTCTAGGACCCCTGTTGGTACCCGGACCTCAGTTTGAAAGCCACTGCTCTACAGGACGTCACCTGATCATCAACCGATCGATTAATGGAGAGAACGATAGACGGATTAATCGATGATGTAAGGAAGTAAGCTGCAGAATCCAGGTTATAAACGTGGACGGAAAGCAGGGCAGCGAGGCGGGTGGAGACAGCGAGGCGGGTGGAGACAGCGGGGATTAGTGTTTACAGAGGAAGAGGAGGAGGAGGAGGGAGGTTTTCCTCTCCCTGTCAGCACACACACTGCTCTGTATTGTCACGGCGCTGGCGATGAGCCGCCGTGTCATCTCGCTTCACAGAGGAGATCAAGTGATGATTCGGTTACGTAACCTCTGATCTCATCGGCGAGCCGCGCTGCCCGGCGAGGACGAGGCAGAATCGACCCGTCTCACTGCTGACTTGGCAGAAGAACCGAATGACCTCACTGAAACATGCTGCTTGTTCACCAGCGACTAAATATTCAGTTTCCTTGCTCTTATTGTCGAGGATGCTAACAGGGTTAATGTTAGCGTGCAGTGAACAAGTTGTGGGTAGCTTCTCTGAGAACTATACCTCCGTGGGCTTTTAGTTTTCTTTGTGTTTGCACCCCCAACAGGAACGATTAATATGCCAGCTTCAAGTAGATTGAGCACATCGCTTTGCAGACTGACGGCCTGTCGGTGGGAGGTGTGTGTGACCTTGGTCTCAATCTCTGTCCGACTTCCTGTTTCCTTCAGCACAGAAGCAGGTGATTGGAGCACAGCAGCTGAGGTGAGGGCTGCCTGGCAGGAGGCCGACTGTTTGAGTGAGCCCCCCCCCGCCTCCCGCCCGCCAGCAGCTCGCCGTGCCAAGACAAACCTCCCTCGTCTACACTACAATGAGGGCGCGGAGCCAAGAACTAATATGAATGATCTGTTCCTTGAAGGGCAGCAGGAAACAACAAAGACGTTGCCACATTGGAGAGTCAGATGAAAACTAGCTGCTCGCTGAGCTGGAAAACCTGTGGAAGCCTTTTATCAGAGAGTCTGCAGCCGCCAGCAGCTCTGTGAGGCTGGAATGGATGCACTATGGTAACTACAAGACCTAACGCACCCGTTGGTACCAGCCATGTCGGGAAGGAGGCTTAATAACACTCCAAAGTAAAAACGGGCATGTCGATGTCCAGGTATCTCTTGACCTCTGACCTCCAGATATCTGAATGAAACTGGGCTCTATGGGCCCACCAGTCTCCTTTGCTAATCCCATGGACTTTGAATGACTTTGACATTTTGTTAATGAACTCTTGACATGATTGCATCAACGTCTCAGGCCACCAACCACAGTGATGAGTCATCTCGCCATTGCATGACATCATTGGCAACCAGCCAATGGCGGCTCAAGGAGCGGTTTTAATGTGCGTTCCCGAGAGCGATTCCGTCACTGTTTACCTGCTGGAGTTTAACCTTTAACTGTTGAACTGGAGCTCTGCAGTCAGATATTAATAGGACAGAGGTGGTGAGACAATGAGGAAACTGAGGGCAGGTTAATGCAACCTGTTGCCTTCAGGGACACTTTATCAGTCAGTAAACTGACAATATTCAACAAACACAGAACAGCTGATTACCTGCACAATAAACAGTGAACTCAATAACTGCTCTTAGTTTGTGTAAAATGAGCAATTTGGATCAATTCTAAGCAGATTATTGATCACAGATGAGTTATTCTGATATTTTTATACAATTCTCTGTCGGTATTATGTTTGTTTTTATTTCTAACAATCATTCGGACTTTATATGCTGCCTTTTTTTACCAATATCCTCGATTATTCTAATACAGCTTGTGTTCAGGTCAGCAAAGTTCAGATATTAAATAAAACACTGTAATGTGATTAGTTACATTTTAAGTTAGAAAACATTCCTGATCCAATTTTTTTTCACTATGCAAATGAAAATTCTAAATGAAGTCCTTGTCACTTAAAATGACTGAACTTACATGATCAAGAATGTTTGTTTAACTTAGAAAATTATTTAATTTAAAGTTAAATGAACTTACTAAACGTTAAAAAAAAAACAGTTTCATTTAGTTTTCTCTACAGAAATAAAAGAAATGCTGAATATCGGCCTACTGTGGATATTTTTAAAGTTTTATAGCGTGCCTTAAAATCAAGAAGGCCTTGCGACCCCCCAGGTTGGGAACCGCTGCATTAGGGTGCGTTAACGTCATTAAACATCATCCAGGTTCCCGCTCTCGGCTGATGTCACTGTCAGGGAGGGGAAAGGTTCACATCCGTCCACAAAACGCTGCAGCCCAACTGAACTGTGATTCCTGTTTGGAGAGCCAGAACAGTGGATGACCTCATTGTGTTGGGATGAATGGTTTGTTTGAAACAACAAAAAAAAAAAAAAAACATCTGGAAAAATGCTTTTCCAATCAGTCAGAAGTCCTCTGGGATGCGGAGCGCTAACGTTGAGCACAGAGCGAGTGTTTATGGTGGATTTCCTGCCATTGCCACCCTGACAGCAGGTGACCAGCTGCTCCTCCAGACCTTCATCTGTTCACTCAGAAGTTTCTGTCTTTAAACAATGGGGGACAATTACAGGAAAAGGCAGCAGAAGAAGAGGTCGTCGCCACTTCTGTGCTGGTTTCCGTCTTCCCGACGCTGATCGTTATCTGAGCTCAGACCCTCGGCGTTCACAGCAAACACACAAAAACATCCGAGACTCAAGTTCAGACTGTTCATTACTTGTGTGCAACCATGCTGCTGTTTTTATAAGAGTTTAACCAACACCGCAAACCTTCCAGTGCTATTAGTTACCTAAATATAGGACTGCTGCACCGATGAGAAGAGTCTTAGTTGGCAAACTTTTCATTAGTCGGATAAAAACAAAAACAATGTCAAACTCCAGAAGAGTGTATCAGTACTTACCACTGCCACTAGCTGGCTACAGGGTCTGTTCGTACCCGGACTGCGAGCTCCAAGTACCACAATGAGCACCAGAGCCGGGCTCAGCAGCCGATTAACAGTGGCTCCGACCAGGACTCTGACTCTGGGAGGACAAAGTTAAAATGTCGAAATTATGAGATAAAATAATTAACATAATTATGAAATAAGATGAAAACGTAGCCTTGATAATAAAAAATGTTTATGTTAACTCAATTAAGAGATTGAAAGCTAAAGAGTTGTTGCAGCTTCCTGGAGGAACATTAGCTGCTTGTTAGCAACCGCCTTTTTTAAGACACGTTAAAGCTTCAAAATTCACAGGTAGCGTATTTACTGACGTAGAACAAAACGTGAAAAATCTCTTAAGCTTCTTTTAACATCGGACTTTATTTCATCATCTAATCAAACATCTACTTTATAAATCACACTGACTTCGAGGGGAGGGAACCTGGAGGAGCTAAAATGCTAACTCAGTTCAGGGATTAGCGCTCTACAGATCCTCCTAAATGTTACACACTGGACCTTTCAAACATCATCACTGAGCAGTTCTGCAGAATCATCTAGGATCAAAATTAAGTCCAGCTTCTAACAGTCAGAATGAGGTCAGTCAGAAGCCGGTTTGGCGTCCCATGATGCCGTTTGGTGTTTTGTCAGCTCGGCTCCACACTGCAGCATTTTGTTCTGCGGCATAAAGACGCTGCGACTTCCACAAAGCTTCCTGTCTACGGTTACCAACCAGGAGCCTTTTCTCCAGACACTGAACCCGAGACGTTCACATTAAGCGGCACTGGTTTCTGATGGATCCTCATCCTCTTCAATGCCCTGTCTGTCTCGCCTCTGTGTATCCAGGGCAGCCCAGGCCTCTCGCCTGTCCCGCTCCCATTGTCCCGCCGCTATTGAAGGAAAGAGCGTAAACCAACACTGCCGTTCCCATTCGGATTCAATATGGCGGAGACCCGACACCATGTGAAGCGACGGCTCGGCTTCTCTCAGAAGGATCCAGTTGCTGGATCCCAAACGGAAAAAAAAGTGAAACTACGTGGAGCTCGGGTCCACCTCAGCGTCAGAGAGAGAGGACGCTGTACGATGGACGATTACTACGTGATTTTACTGTAACTTCCCTGTAACGTAAAGTCAAAATAATGAGATAGAAAGACAAAATTATCAGATAAAAAGTTGAAATTTATCACAGAATTTTATCTTTTTCATAATTATGACGTTTTATCTCATATCACAAAACGAGAATTATGAGATTAATACGAAATGATTTGAAAAATTGTCATAATTATGGCATAAAAAGCCATAATTGAGATTAAAAGACAATATTATAACATTAAAATATAAAGAAATTGTCATAATTTAGATACAAATTCAAATTATGAGATTAATTGAGTCATAATTGAGATAGAAAGACAAAATTCAGAGTATTATTGGTTGAAATCAGTTCTGTTTAAACAAGCACGGGTCACCTTTTGTTTAACGGTAAGACAACATTATTGGAATTAATTCAAAGAACTGTATTTATTTTGAACATTGTTTGGCATACGTTGTCGAATATGCAATGATCTCATCTTATAGGGTTAAATAGGTATTTTTTAATTTCACCTGGACTTTAAATATTTAAATGATGTCTTTGCTGACTGAATCATTGTCGTTGGCGTCAGACTGTGAATGAGTGTGAGAAATCTGTATTAACGGTCTAATAAACGCTGCGCGTGTGACCCACTTGGCCGGCGTGGAGGAATAAAGCTGCAGTTTCCACTGACTGCTTGAACTTCATGTTTGGTTAAACACAGGAAAAATGTGACTCAACTTCATTTTTTCCTGCGCTCATATTTCCCTGGAATCACACAGCGGCACAGACTGCGGTCTCCAACCGAAACATCAGTTTTACCAACAGTCACAAAGGCCTTTGTTGTTCTTCTGAATACGTCTCTACACTCTGTGGGAGCCGTCCAATGGCCTCAAGTAGTCAAGAAATGACTCATGTGTGCGACTTTTGTGATACTGAGTTTCAGTTTGATGCTACTTAGATAAAGTTGGATAGTGGTCCCGACTAAAAACAAACCACAGTCTCATTGAAGGTCCAAGAATCCTCGAGAGCCACTGCAACGTCAGGCTAACAGAGAGAGGAGATGAGAACCAACATTAAAGCTCTAATCTGTAACATTTCTGCATTAAACTGTCCACAGCTATGTTCTTTACGCAGGTGATTAAATCAATAATCTATCATCAATGGCGTCATATCCAGTGTTGGGTAAGTTACTTTTAAATAGTGATTAGTTACAGTTACTAGTTACTTCTTCCAAAAAGTAACTAAATTAGTTACTCAGCTACAAATTATAAAAGTAACTAGTTACTTCAGAAAGCAACTATTGAGTTACTTTCAAGTACATTTTTAAATGCTGCAATGTGACCCCACCTCCACCCCTCTTTAACAAAACTTAAAATACATGTGCATGTTCAATTATTTATGATAAATCTGAATATTATAATGAGATGGACACTTAATACATTATTAACAGAAACAATGTACACAAGTCTAAACTATTTTAATGTTGCTGTGGGACAAAGTGAAACTAGCCTCCAATCAAATGCCATGTATGTAGATATTATGTTTATATAGTGGATCCATACAAATAACACAATAGATGTTTTGGAACTTTTGATATTTATTTATTATTTATTTATTGTCCCTCAACAGTCCACAACTGGGCAAAATTAAATTATGCTTGTTAAGCACTATACCAAAAATAAATAACAGATACTTCCATTTAGAGAAGGCTACTTTTTCATTATTTGGGCTCGCCATACCTGTCTCTCATTGACTGACTCGCTTGTGTTGTTCGTTGTGTGTCTGACTATGGGTGCTTTCGAACACCTGCCCAACTCTACCTCTGATTGGCTGACCATGAAATTTTACTCAACCTCAGCCAATCGGCAGCATTTATGCGCTTGTCTCGTGCACTGCCCACTAACCAAGGAAGAACAGTAAAAAAAGTCTTTGCCTCTCGATAACGTTAGCAGCAGCTCGGCTCATATTGTAACCTGGGACCTGTTGGCATTAGCCAACTCCCATGATCCCACGCTGCTTCACCACATCAGCAGACTAGATGACTAGACCCCCTGGTGGTCAGTAATTATATATTGTACATTTAAATTAAGTTATTATAACTAAAGTTGAGGAACAGGACCACGCCACCTCTCACTAATCCAATCTGTGCTTTATGTGTGTCTAACTTTTCTCTCGCAAACCTCTCCAAACCCCGTTCGTCTCCTCTCACTCCTCTGTTAGGCCTTTTCCACCAACAATGAAGCGTCTCTGTTCTATGGAGAGAATTTTGTTCCTTTATTATTCAATCAAATAGAATAGATTTGAAACCAAAAAAGAGATTTGAGAGCAAAAAAGAGTAAGTGGCAATCAAAACATTTTTTTTTGAGATCGAAACAGAACAGGTTGCAATTGAAAAAGAAATATGAGAGAACATATTTCTTCAACTTCAATCAAAACTAATGTTTCTATTGGTTGGTTTGACCTGGCTACGTCTTCCGCATTACACCCACTTCTCCATTGTGCTGTGCTGCTTGGAGAAGCCTGTTGCTCTTGAAACGTTTCCCATAAGTAATGAATTGCGCTATAAATCGTTGGCTACAGCCTGCCGTACATTCACAACAACAACAACAACAACAACAACAACAACACAAGTAATGAATTATAATGCTCTGCTGCTGCAAGCACACTGATTAGCAGCAACATGGTTGTCTCTGCTAGTCACGGCCTGAGCAGAGTAGCCTAATGAGTGAGTGAATTACAGGGAGGCGTATACAACGTAGGGCTGTGATTGAAACATTTAGTGTTGCATGGTACTCGCGGTGCCAAAACGTCACGGTTCCTACACAACAGTACTACCGTGGATTACTAAACTACCGCTGAACGCGGTGCCAGTTTCCACTGTGTAGCGGGCTGCCGCTACTCCTCCCGGCTCCCGTTCTCGCTACAGCTGTTCTAATGTCAACAAACACACGTGGCGAATAATTCAAATCACAGGACATGTCTTTTGGTCTGATTATACAGATCAGTGGTGCTGAAATTTGCTTTTCTCTTCTGTAGCCTACACATTGTACATCTCTGAGGTCAGAAGCATCATTCAGTGTCATTTAAGTCGGACCGTCTGACGCAGCTGCTCCTGTATAGACCAGTAATGCTGGCTGGTTAGAAATATGTGCGTGAATTTGTTAAATTATTTGCCACGTGTGTTTGTTGTATACGCCTCCCTGTAATTCACTCACTCATTAGGATACTCTGCTCAGGCCGTGACTAGCAGAGACAACCATGTTGCTGCTAATCAGTGTGCTTGCAGCAGCAGGGCATTATAATTCATTACTTGTGTTGTTGTTGTTGTTGTTGTTGTTGTTGTGAATGTACGGCAGGCTGTAGCCAACGATATATAGCGCAATTCATTACTTATGGGAAACGTTTCAAGAGCAACAGGCTTCTCCAAGCAGCACAGCACAATGGAGAAGTGGGTGTAATGCAGAAGACGTAGCCAGGTCAAACCAACCAATAGAAACTCTTCTCTTGTCCACCAGCGTAGGCCCCGCCCATCAAGTGCAGTTAAATTCGCAAGCAAAACTTTTGAATTTGCAAGCAAAGAGGACGCAAAATGGTCGTATGTTTTTACTTACAAACATTAGTTTTGATTGAAGTTGAAGAAATATGTTCTCTCATATTTCTTTTTCAATTGCAACCTTCTCTGTTTCGATCTCAAAAAAAAATGTTTTGATTGCCACTTACTCTTTTTTGCTCTCAAATCTCTTTTTTGGTTTCAAATCTATTCTATTTGATTGAATAATAAAGGAACAGAATTCTCTCCATACTGTTCCAGTTCAAGCACCTAGTTTTGAACCGTTCACGCCATTTCAACCAAAAATAAATCAGTTCTGAACCCAAAATGTTGGTTCGCAGCTGGAACCAAAAACATAGAAGGTTGATGATGCATCTGATTACAATGATTCCCCTCAAAACTGGTTGAAACGTCGGCTGGTTCGTTAGATTGCAGCAGGGATCCAAGAATTGGTTCAAGAACCAGAGCTAATTTGGTGGAAAAACACCGTCAGTGGTCGAGACTGTGGCTCTGGGTTTGAACCTCAGCCGTGAAGAGTTCAAGTGGGTCTTTGCTGGGTTTCCGATTTCCTACCACCCTCAAAGATATTTGGGTTAATTCTTCCATCCAAGTAACGTGCCCTCATCTTGAGTCTCGCCCCCGGGGATACGTAGCCACATCACGACTCCAGTCGACCTCCTTCATCCCTCTCCTCGACCTACCCCACCGTACACAACCCTCGTCCTACGCCTCAGAATAAACTGCTCTTTATATCTCACATTGGTCTATTTTAGGGAATGATGGTCAGACGTGTTTCTTTGTTCTGTCAGTGAAACAGTGTGAGACCGATTACCACCAGACTGAAGCTTTTCTCTCAGATTCAGATTTTTTAAATTCATCCTCTGATCTCAGTGAACCTCACTCAGTCAGCCGCCTGTGATCATCCGCCGGCAGAGATCCAGGAGAGTTGTTAGCTCTGTGTGGGGAATATGGGAACTTTCTGCTTGAATGGAAATACCACAGAGCTCCGATTACCCACGATACATTATTCAGCCAGTCCGCCACTGATACAAAATGAAGCCAAATGGAGAAGTTTAAAGATCCGGGCAGACCGTTTTAACTGATTAACTGCAAACTCTGTATATTTTACATAAAATACATGCAGACCTTTTCCCCAAATCTGCTCTCCGTCAACATGTAATCATCATATTATTGTCATCCTGTAGAAAAGCCAAATAATCAGAACTCCTCATGGTCTTCAAAGACATTTTAAGAACTCATAGTCACTTAATATTAATCACTTGTTGATGGAATTTTTCTTCTCATTAAAATACCTTGAAAACCCGTCGGAGTGCCAGTGAACGCCTCAAAACAAAACAGATATAATAAAATATTCTAACTGATGAACTATCTTGCTAAGAGTCAGGTTTTAATCAACTCCAGAGCTAATTTTAACCACATTTTTACACATTTTCATCCAGTGAATATTAGGAGTTGGTTGAGACGAGCACTAGGTGTCGCCACTTCTCCAGTCAGGTGAGTTATACCTTTGTAGAAGAAGAGGAAGCAATGAGATAATGTAGTTAAGAGAGCTCCAGTCAAACCCCAAAAAAACAATGTAGAAAACACAAAGGAAATCAGCACAAAGGATGTTGCCAATGAACGGGACAGAGGTCAGTTTGACGACAGCAGTACCGAGGTGATTTATGGAGTTTCCTGATTGGCTTGTTGATATAAATAGTTAATTGTAATGTTAGCTCCAAGTTAGCTCGGCTAGCCCTGCAGCTAACGTTAGCTGACTCAGCGCCGGGTTGCAAGGAGCTGAACTTCGTCGGAACCGTATTCTGTGTCTTCCAACTGACCTCCGCCCGCATCAGCTGTCCTTCTGATCTTTCTGGATCTGGATCTGGGGTTCAGATGTAAAATGATTCAGGGACTGAACACAAACACGCTGCTCTGATTCAAACGATCGTCCGGGATCAAAGTGTTTACATTCAGTTTGTGGCAGATTTAAAACTTTGTGGTCTGGTTTCGCTTCTTCTTTATGTGTATTTCCAACATGGCCGCCACAGGGTTCATGTAAACACTCAGTTACACTCTCTCTGCTCTATATTTAGGGAGTCCTGCCGCGCCCGTGGTTTCCCATCATGCCTCAGTCACGGTCTGCCCTCCCTGCGGTTGTTTTGGTCGGCGCACCCAGCGGCCACGCCCTCCCGTTACGGCTTGTTTACGAGCCGAGCCGACACGCTTCACGGGCACAAGTAGGTCAGAGCTGGGCGGGGCGAACACAGGACGTCAGCAGCAAACACATGGTTGTGTGTGTGTGCACATGTTTAAATGAGTGTGTGTGTGCAGGTTGAACAGTGTTTGAACCTGGATCACAGCCCGATGCTTTTCTACACTGCGGCGTGTTTAGGCCACGAGGCGTGGCGCAGTCACAGCGGAAGGTACACGTCATATAATGAGGCTCAATAAGGAAGCTCTTCACTGGTTTTCAAACTGTTATATAAACTCCTAAAGGTGAGCAGCTCTCCCATCAAAGACCGATACGTATCCGGATACATCGGCTACGATAAGATTCAGAGACGATGCAGTTCTTTACATTTGTTTTCCATAATAAATTGAAATAATCAAATTCTATAAAAGTGTCATTGTTTACCTTCAGATAAATATATTTTATAGTATTTTATTCTTTATGGGAAAAAACAGGAAGACAAATTGTGTTTATTGCTTTTCCAACAGCCCATAAAGACTTCCTGCAGTGATTACCTTCGACCTCGACCAGTCGGAGCTCAGTTGTGTCTGCAAAGTGTTTGAATATCTTGCGTGTTGCTGCTTGTGCTAGCTGTGTTAGCATCCACAGACTCCTGAGTGTTGAGATCCGTCGTGCTAACTTAACTCCTTATAGAATCCAAACGTCTGTAGGAACATGGCGGACTCCACCAGAAGAGGACCCGCTCCCTCTGTAGATAAAAACGTCTCATTCTAAGGTAACAAAAGCACAACGATTCTTATTTTCAGCTCATTAAACACTGATGAAAACATACCGATGAATATTATATTATATTTCAGACAATAGATCCTCTTCAATGTTTCACTCTGCAGCTTTAAATAAGGACTTTTACCTTTAGTGGAGTATTTTCAGTGTGTTATTAGTTGTTTTTATGAAGGATCTGAAGAGTTCTTCCACAGCTGTTTATATATATTCAGTCACACGAACGTAAATACGTCTGTTAATATCACATGTAATTAACAGCAGAGGCATTAACATGGAAATGAATGAATGAATGAATGAATGAATGAATGAGTGGTTTCCTTTCTGCAGACCTGATGAGCAGTCGGTTTGTTTTGTGTGTGCTGATGGGACACACTTATTGTACTGCACACACACTCACGCACACACTCACACACACACACACACACACACACACACACACACACACACACACACACACACACTCACACACACACACACACACACACACACACACACACACACACACACACACACACTCTGTCATCAGCAGTAATGGAAACCAGCAGCAGCCTGAGGGGACGGACAAAAGGGACGGAGGGAGGAAATGTGAGAGATTAAAAGAGGGAGACCTGATTCATGTTTGCTTCAGGAGGAGGAGACAGAAATCACAACACAATCAACAGGCAGAGTACGGTGGCCTGGAATGGACAATACTGACTTAACTTACACTTAAATAGAACTAATGTAGGCGTAGTTTTAATCGGGGCTCATTCAGGTGTTTATACACTAATGTAAACATACCTATGAATATTATATTTCTGACATTAGAGCCTCAGTGTTTCACTCTGCAGCTTTAAATAAAGGATCTGAACTCTTCCTCCACCTTTTTCACATTTAGAGACACAAACTAAGTGTCTGCTCCTCCAGAAAGCTTCGTTTTTTTATTCCCACGTAACAAAGAGCAACACATTTCAGCACCGAGCTGACGGGCTGACGGCGAGGACGTTACATCATCAACACTGAGAGAGCGAGAGAGAGAGAGGGAGAGAGAGAGAGGGAGGGAGGGAGAGAGATGTTCCTGAGAGGCCGAGCCTGAGAACAACTTGTAGCCGCAGAGCTATTTCTGTCACGACTCCCAGAGGATGGAGGACGTGTATGAATGTGTATGAGTGTGTGTGTGTGTGTGTGTGTGTGTGTGTGTGTGTGTGTGTGAAACGAGGGGGGTGTATTTAATGCAGGGCGAGCTGCAGAATGAGATACGCACTTGCATTCGAATGAGAGCGTGGCTGTGCAAGCCAAAGAGCTCCTCATCTTAATCTGCAACACTCACACACAACACACACTCACACACACACACACACACACACACACACACACACACACACACACACACACACACACACACACACACACACACACACACACACACTGCTTCAGAGGACCTTCACTGACTATGGAGGATTTAAAATGAATTTAAATGGGACCTAAAGTGTTTTACTTGCACACACAGGGCGACACTGAGTGGACACAATGAGGTGAATAAAACCACAGCAGCACAAACAGGTTCAGGTTATTATTCAGGTTATTATTCAGGTTATTAATGAGAGAATACAGAAACATAAAGTAATAAAGAAGGAGTGATGAAAGTGTGCAGCTCAACAGGCTCATTCAGGTGTGATAATGTGCACAATAACCAACTCTTTATACTCTTTTATATTCAATAGCCCGAACCTCCAGCATCATATTGTGATAGCAGCAGTATTTATTATATTGTTATCATTATTATACATCCACATATTCTCTCTTTTAGCTCAGTTTTTGGTCTCCACCGACTCCTGAGGGAGATATTTGTCTCATAATGTTCAGCAGCTGGTCTCTAACTGTGTCTGTCCTAGTTCATTCACAATGTTTAAACTTATACCGACTGTCTTATAATGACGAGGTTATTATGATTTATTTGCTAAAGAGTTCTAAATATGTGTGTAAAATGTTGTTAATAACTATTAAACAGACTATAAATGATCATTTAGCCTTTAGTGTGACGTCAGCACCCTCAAACTCGGACTGACTTCCACTGAACCAGACAGGAAATGAAACCAAAACAAGGAGCTAAAAGAGGCTGATGATAAAGGCCCTGTTCATGCTCCACAGCACACAGAGTGAGCCCGACGTCGTACACAGACGTTTGAGGCCTCTTCCATTGGACCTGTTGCACCGAGGATGACGCTCGCAGCTGTTGCCGCGGTAACCAGCTGTTAATGGACGAGGGTTGGTGGGAACAGACGGTCCGGATGCTTTCCTCTTCATGAGAGAACAGAGGCAGAGGTTCGGGGCAGACGTCGGTTTGACGGATTTAATGAACGTAACGAAGCGCACAGGATCCGGATTGTGTAACCACACTGTGACAAAGTGATGTACAGGCAGTTAATCAGCTGAAAGGCTGCAGCGTTAACGGGCAGATATGGATCTTCACTCTGCTTTCCTGGAATCGATGCCGCAATCAGATTAAAACAGATGTTTGTGTTGTGCAGTCAGATGTGTCTGCTGGTTCAATGATGGATGAATACTGTGAAACATACGAGAAACGACATCAATAAAAGGAGATTGTGTCATTTAAAGGGACATTGACATTCATCGCTTCCATCAGTTCAATTCAGGTTTAACTTATATTTTATTTATTTTCAAGGTTCTTTGATCAAACAAGTTGGAAACTGTTTATACAGTTTATTAAACTGTGATGGACAGTTTGATTAAAGGGGAGCTCCTCCATGTCCGTCCCAACTCGTAATAAATGACGCAGTTTGAATCCCTCAAAGTTAGTGAGAATAAATATGTAAGTCCAGTTCGACAGTTGTTACATAAAACAACTGGGTGACGTTATCAGGAGCAGCAACATTACAATCAACTGTTGAAATCATTTCACTTAGTTTCTAAGTTCATATTTATTTAATTCTGTTTTCCTGTTTTATTGATAATAAGTTTTATTAGTTTAACTCCAACCACTGACCCAAAAACCTGCTTTTTACTGAGTACACAGCGTTTGTCCACTCTTAGACAACCCGTCCCCAATTAACTGTCCCGAAACGTGTCCCCGAAGGTACAATAAGATCACACACACACACACACACACACACACACACACACACAGAGATACACACACACACACAGACACACACACACACACACACACACACACACACACACACACACACACACACTCGTCCTTGGTCCTAACAGTGTGTGTGAGAGGGGTCATACAGCCTCCTGAGTCGTCACTCATTTGAAAAGGCCAATGCACTTTTACTATTTTATGTCGTATCCACACACACACTCACTCACACAAACTCACACACACACACACACACACACACACACACACACACACACACTCCATTATCCCTCTCCTGCGTCTCTCTCCAACAAGGCCGACCATTCATCCACCACGCAGGCCGACGTGCCTGGAATTAGTTTCTCTGCTCGTCTTAAAGCGGCCGAGCTGCACAACAACCAGAGTGTGTGTGTGTGTGTGTGTGTGTGTTATTTTATCAGCTGAAACACATTTTATTGCGATCCAATAAGTGTTTATGAATCTTTGCTAATAAAAGACTTTTTGAGATGTTTTTATAAATAATAATATTGACTGTAGTCTGTAGTTTTGCTCCTCGTCTGTATTTCAATAAATATTGATAAATGGAAAGTAGATAAAAGATAAGATAAACACTGAGAAGGTGGAGAACAGTAACAGAAACAGTCACACAGAGATGAAAACAGCCTCAGATATGTGAGATCAGCCTAATGAATCATCCAATCCAGAGGACACATGTATGTTTATTGGCTCCTATCGGGCTCTACCTCTCCTCTTGGGGCGACCACAGCACCCACTGGGTGTGGATCATCTCAAGGTTCACTGCTCTTTAATCCAAACCCAGAGCTTCCTTTCCCAGTGACTGAAGGATATTTCCGTCAGTAACATCAGAACAGACTGTTTTTATGGGATTGTTGATAATAAATGATTTCATGGCAGCTTTTCTAAAAAATCACAATGTTTTTAGGTTTTTTTTTTTGCACTGAAATTGCAGGAAAAAGTGAATATTGCAAAAATAGTTGTGATTTAAAATAATTCATTAAAAATCAAAGGCAATTTGTTCCAGTGAGAATAAAATCAACAGTTCGAAGCGTTCAAAGAGGCCAAAGAGGCTTGAGAGTTTGAGGCTGGGCCGCCAGGTTGGCTCAGTCGGCAGAGCTGGCGACCCATATACGGAGCTGCTGCAGCGGCCCAGGTTCAAATCCGACCTGCAGCCCTTTGCTGCGTGTCATCCCCTCTCTCTCTACCCCCCTTTCCTGTCAACCTCCAGCTGTCTCTATCATGAAAAGGCCCAAAAAAATAACTATAAAAAAAGAGTGTGAGGCTGAATGTGTCTGCAGCTTCACAGCTGGAAACAAGGAAGTGAGTTTGGTGACGTCTGGCTCAGTTTTGTATGTTTTGATTTTGACCCATGCTGTAGGTAGCGCTGTAAGAACGTCAGTGGCAGATTGCAACCATTTAAATACAGCTCAGACTGTAAGTGTGTAGGCCGTAGGAGATAAAAACGTCAACTTCTAAGGTAACAAAAACACATCTATTCTTATTATCAGGTGATTAAACACTGCTGACCACATACCGGTGAATATCTCTGACAGTAGAGCCTCCTCAGTGTCACACTCTGGAGCTTTGGGTGTAAACAGGGGTTGAGATTGATTGTGAATATCAAAGCTCTGTAGAACTGTGGTCGAGCAGCTGTGAGAAACCAGTTCAGTGTGACAGAAACACTTCTGGCCTTTCGAGCGAAACACACCTGGTTAGTTTCAGTGTTCACATCACGTCAGACACACAGAACATCCTGTTCACTGGAGGGAAAACACTCTTCAAAGGTAATTACATACAGGAAGTGGGATTTACTGAGAGCTTAGTTCACACGTTCAGTGGTCGGATCTGCTCGAGAAGCACCTGCTGCCGGTTGTTTATGACAGATTTTAAACTGATGAAGACGTTGCTGAACTTTGACCTGATAAGACTCAAACTCGTTCCCCTGAAGTCAAACTGTTCTGTTTTGACCTTTTAGCTTCCAGCTGACACAACAAACGGCGACTCATTTGATTTCTTCAAAGACGCCTACGGGCCGTCTGACAGCCGCCGCACACCATGATCTCACACTCAACGAACTGGAGCTGTCAGCGTGTGACAGACAGTTTGTGTCTTTGTGTCGGAGGGAGTCGTCGTGCTGACTCACTGCTGGTTCAGCCACATTTCACCGCTGGCAAACAAAAGCAGAACCTGCTCAGGCCGATGCTTCCTCAGAAACAGCTGACGGCACGCAGGCATGTACAGCATGTAGGCTAATGACTGCGTCGGAGTTAACTCTTCGCTGCCTGCTGGAGACACCAGGCTCAACGAGTACAAGTACTGGTTTTTGGAGGATTGTTGCAGCCTAAAATTACAAAAATTAAAAAAATGTGATGTTTTGGGGTTTTCTCTGGCAATAAAATTGGAGGAAAAAGTGCAACTTCTAAAAAATAGTTTTGTTTTTTTAAGTAAATGCAGTAAATATAAATGAAGTAATTGTATTACTATAATTATACAAGAAGAAGATTATCTGTATAACAAACAAATAGCATGTCTTGATTCATTTTCTCATAATAAAAGTTCCTACTTTGTCTTGAATTATTAATATATTTATTGAAAAATTATGCCTTTCAAAATATATATAATATACTACAACTGTCTTGTAGAAGCACATTATTTCCTGTATTTTTACCACTTGTTCCTCTAATTACGACTTTATTCTCACACATAAACACAAACATTACAACGTAAGAAACGTTACACACAGGACGGCGATGTGACGCACAAACAGAAACAGAACTTTAGAATAAAGACTCTGATTCGTCGTATTGTGTGTGAGACAGAATAAAGATGCAGATGTGGAGCCGCGGTGTCACAGTTAATCATCAGTTCTCATAAATCACACCGAGGGAACCGCTGCAGTCTGAGGATCCACCTAACAACAGATCAAACTGTGGGGACAAACAGAGGAGGCGTCCAGCCGGGGCGGAGGTCTGCAGTCGGTTACATCATAACGGACTGTATCTCTATCCAGCTGCTGTCTGAACGGCCTCCAACCTCACATCTGATGTCTGTGCTTTACTATTTCCCAAAGGACAATCGGTTGATAGACTGTTGGTACAAACTGAAGCTCCTTCTGAGTCAATAAACCGACAGATTGTCCTTTTGGACGAATTAAAGTTCAATTATTCCTCGTAGTCAGTTTGTCTTCTGCTGTATTTAAAATACTGACAGTGTCGCACCGGCACCAGTGAATAAATGCAGAATGTAATGAACATATTTTCTGTATTAGTTTGATGTAAGTCCGGCTACCGAACCTTCCATACTTTTATGACATCGACCGAGTATCAAATAATGTCTCGTCTTTGGTACCGAATGTCGACACCAACGGAGTAAAACTCATCCGGTGAGTGAACGCTGTGTATCTGAGTCCGTTCACCTCAACGCTGCAGCGAATCCTCTCCTCGCCAGAAACACGGCAAAATACGGCTGAGCTGCAAAAGGTTTGGTGAATCCGTACATTAATATCTAAAATACGTTTAAAAAGGGAATCATTATGTCCTGTATCATCAGGAGACACATTACAGATAAAAATTCTCTTCATTTTGGTCCAGATGCTTCCTTTAAGTGAGTCATTGCACCGTAACATATAATGTGGTATCCAACCATACTTCAGGGGGTTAGGGGTTTAGGGTTAATCTTCTGTTCCAGTTTATTAGGCGCACTGAACTGAAACCGCTCTGCTGTAAATCCTCCGTCACAGATGCAGTTTGTGTGACACTGAGAGTTTTTTTAGTCTTTGATATAAACTCTGATATAATATCAGAAACAGACACTGAGCTGTCGCCAGGTTTCCTTTCTGGTGAAAATGTGACGAACGTGAGGAGGAAGAGGAGGAGAGGTCGGTGGATGCAGAGCGGCGAGGTTCAGCTCCCTCATTTGTAAAGCAAACACGGCCGCGGTCGGAGGGAAACTTCAAAGCTCAGCGTGACGTCTCAGATAAAGACATCAAACGGAGAAAGAAAGCTTCTCCTCTTCGCCCAGACGATGCTTTTTGGAAAATAAAGACGCCGCGGCGGCAGCTGACGGCCCGCTCGCGTCCCGCCACTAAAGCTGACAGCACTTCCTCAAAGGATGCACGTCACTGTAACCGGCTGCTCCACAGCACCTTATTCAGAACCGTGGCCACACCCACTGCTGAGGTCACACAGGTATCTTTTAGTGTACAATACATTCACCTAAAAATAATTTTACTTTGATTCTAAAGCGAGGTTCTCAAACACAGCTGGTTCAACGCTGTGAAGACTGAAAATATCCTCGTTAAAACTGATTGACACCAGAAGAATCAGACTACGGGTGGCGATGGACCTGGTTTTGGTCCAGTTCAGGTGCAGATGGACTCGTTTGCGTTTTATGGAGAATGATGAGGCTCACGATAGCGCACTACAAAAGAATAGTAAGTTATTTTAGCACATAACCTCGCTAGCATACATTGTTGTTAATGTTTGTCCCGGCTCAGGTTAAACTGTTTCTTAGAGTCAGAGTAGGTCATGACTTCACCATCCTGGGCTAATGAAAGACGTGATGTCGGTATCAGTGCTGCTCTGTCTGTGTGACAGCAGTTTGTTTATTGGAGGATTTCCTTCCCCGAGTTGTGTCTCGCTGTGATGAAGCAAGTGATGACAAATGTGATGACACGTGTCATCTGGTTGGGAGGCGTCTCTGTTGGACGACGGAGGTCTGGATGAGTCCTCAGGAGCTACATTCGATTTACAACCAGAAGCACAACTGAGACGCATCACTTCAACTTCCTGTGTGAGCAGTAAAAGAGAAAGTGGACGTTGAAAAGCCTCCTTGTTTCTGTCTGTCTGTCTGTCTGTCTGTCTGTCTGTCTCTCTCTCTGTCTGTCTATCTCTCTGTCTGTCTCTCTCTCTGTCTGTCTGTAGTACTGATGCTGCTGAAGTCAGAACGTAAACAGGAAGCAGAAGTGTGTGTGAAAACAGCAAGCGAGCATGTCGACAGAGGTCAGATTGCATCATCACAGACTCTCTCTCTCTCTCTCTCGCTGGTCAGCTCTCGGCCATGTAAACAGGAAGCAGGGGAGAGAGAGGAGAGAGAGAGAGAGAGAGAGAGAGAACGGGTTTCATCATAATAATATAAATTAGATTATTTTTAAAACGCTGATTAAATACAGAACGATGTCGTCGTTGTTGTGTACATACTGTAGGAACTCCTGTAACAGAGGAAAACAACAACACACTGTTGATTTAACTGTTCTTAAAGCCTTAAAGGGACAGCTCAAGGGGGGGCGTGGTCTGGAAGCAGATGGAAACCTGGCTCCTGCAAACACCTCTAAAACGGACTAATTAAAAGTTTAATATGAGATTTTAACATTAATACATCAGATAACATTATATTCTCTATATACAGACACAGAGTCACATGGTGTCTCTCTCCCTCTGCCTGTGTTGTATCGCAGCCTCTCTGTGGTTTGTTTCCATAGCCGGTCTGCTCCGACTGAAACTGCTGTTTTTATCATCTACGTCGGTGAATTAAGGATTTATTTCCACCAAACCAGAGTTGGTGATTGTTGGATATCATAACCTGGGACTGTGTTATGATGTAATCTCTGCTTAAACTTTCTGTAAACATCTGAAAAAAGGTAAAATGTGAACATGAAGCGTGTTTGTGTTGATTGGGTTTTAGAGGTCACTTCCTCTCAGAGTAAACACTGTTTGTTCCTCTACTGAACTGTGATGTCAGAGACTTCACTCACAGACAGAGAGGATGCTGGGACAGCAGCCCGCTGCCTGGAGCCACAGCGCCCCCTGCAGAGAGAGCGAGGAGCTGCAGCCTGCAGGAGCTTAAACAGAGAGACTGTACAGCTCATACTGTTAATTACTAACATCAGTTAAACTCTATCACTCTAATGTCTGAGACATTAAATGATATGCTTTCATACTGTCACATATATTCAGATATATGTTTATTAAAATATGCAACATTTCCACATTAAGATGTTTACAAACATAAGACTTATGTTCTGTATGTAGGGAGCTGTTAGCTGCTTCCGACAACGGACTGGTATTATTAGATCTTAGTGCTGCATTTGACACCACTGACCATGATATTGTTTTACAGAGACTTGAGCATCAAATTGCCATTAAAGGAACCGCACTAAGATGTTAGTGGTTATCCAGTCTGGAGCCACATTGTTACCATCCACTGTTTAGATCTTGGTGCTTTTTAACTCTAGATTTGAACCGGATGAAGGATTTTAGTCATCGGACGTCTGGATCTTAAGTTATCAGAGAAACAAGCTGAGCTGACATTAGCAGCAGCTCGGCTCCTTTGTCTGTCCAACAGAGTAAAAAATCTAAAATAAAACCGCTAAAGACATCATGTATCAGGTAACCTGTGAAGACTGTGTGCGGTTTAATTCTGATCCTCACTGTGAATCTGCCTTTTATTAAACGTGCTTCATATATAAAACTGCCTTTGCTGTGTTTTTAGTGGGCAGTATTTTACATGCAGCAACTTTCTGGTTGGAAACACAACTTTCTAACCTCTGCTGACAGAGGAGGAGGAAGAGGAGGAAGAGGAGGAGACTGAAATGAAAAACAAAGCAGGCGAGGAGGATAAAGCTGAAGCCGAACAAGGACAGAGTCTGGTCTGGTGGAGGTGAGCGTGTCTGTCGGGGAGGTCATGAATATTTAAACCTCATTCCTGCCGGGCTGCGAAGGGAACACATGAACTTTTAATGAGCTGCAGGTTAAATGGGACATTTTATGTCCCGTAAATGGCTCATCAAGTGTGGCTCAAATGTTGGGTGAATATCAATAAGGACGGAGTCACTGTTCCTCCTGAAACCGAACCGAATGGAGACTCTGCTGATGCTAACCCGAGTCCACTGCCCTTAAAGAGGGGGGCTTATGAACACAGCTGGCGAGTAGTTAAAGTTAAAGCAGAGCGGACCTGAATGCGGCAGCTGACTGTTTGACGACAGAATATTTAACATTTTGCTTTTACTAAAGTTTTACAGTAATATGTTTCCATCCTACTTCTTACATTTTGATAAGTGTACCGTCTCGGACCAGAGACAGAGTTAAAAATATCCTCACTTTTATAATCTGAGTACATTTCAGAGCTACTCTTACACTTTTACTTGAGTAAAGAATCAGAATCAGTACGAGATCTCTACTTTCAGTATTTTAATTTATTCTTATTTTGTTTCACTATGACCATGTGACCTCTGCAGTACAGTGGATGCAGGCACTATGAAGCCATCGATGGGGCAGATTGATGAAGCAGAGGCTTTCACTGACTTTAGGAAACTAAAGTGAAAGAATAAAACAATCTCTAATCTCTCTCTCTGATTCCTTCCCCTCTGAAGGCTCCCGGTGCCGTTAATTGATGAGTAAGACGAAACCCATTTCCCCCAAACGAGAGCGACGAGAGCCGATCCAGACAGGCGTAATGAGTCTGTGTGAAGTCGGGACCATTACAGCTGCACAACAACAGGCTTCATTAACTGCAGCGATTGGTTTGCAGCGGCCCGTGGTCGCCGGCTGATTGCTGCAGGACATTAAACCCAACCTCCGACTCCATTAACCCAAAGTTTATCTCAGAACAACACACAGCTTCCACGTTAACCTTAATCCAGCAGTTAATCTGCTGTATGATCAGAGAGTAAACTCACTGTGTTTGTATGGATATTTCATACTATATTCAATAACAACAACAGGAAGTTTGTGTAAAACCAGAGATTAGATTATGTCCTGTGAATTTTGATCAGAGACGAGTTTACTGATAGAATTCAGTCTGTATTTATATTTATTAACAATCAAACAGACTTAATAGGCTTCTTCTTTTACATATTCAGTGTTTCCTTCTTCCTATATTATCCTTTTTGTTGTTTAAACTGTATTTTTCTAACACAGGACGAGGCTGTCGTTGAGGTTTAGATCTCGAATAATAATCAAAACTTTAAAATTAACACGTTTTCTTACACCACCTTAAAGTCAAGTAGGCTTCCTGAAGCTTTGGCGACCCCTAATAGGATAAACCACAGCCTTAAAACATCAGTGAACTCCCCTCTGATCAATATTCATCCAAATCTCTGCTTTTACACAAACTTCCTGCAGTTGCTGTTATTATTGAATATAATATGAAATATACAGAAAATGATAGAAAATGTCTCCTTTAAGGAACTTTTATATAATTCTGTGTAAATTAATTAGAGAAGTAACTAATTAATAACTATTTCCAAGTAACTTTGACTCTGTTTGACCTGAAGAAAACCTCAGTTAGTGTCATTATAACACCTGTGTTTACCCTACAATTTTATGTCAAAATGGCTGCTGTGAAAAAGGTCCCTTCAGGTTCAGACTCACATAAAGTGAGACGCAGTGTGTGTGTGTGTGTGTGTGTGTGTGTGTGTGTGCAGATTCAGTGGCCGTAATCAGTTTAGTTAATTCCATTACGGTTAATGGGCCGTAAACTATCACCACAACTTCTCCGAGGAACGAGCGAGATCCACGAAAGCGCTCGCGTCGCCTCCTCTAACGACGTCTGTAATGAAATCTGGTGAAGAAGGAAGTAACGACTTTAATCGCTGCAGGATGTTTGCTGTTTAATGTGGAGGTTAATGTGGTTAATGTGGGAGAG
The DNA here is from genome assembly GCF_905237075.1 of Dicentrarchus labrax. Lineage (NCBI taxonomy): Eukaryota > Metazoa > Chordata > Actinopteri > Moronidae > Dicentrarchus > Dicentrarchus labrax. Next base: position 34,580,291 of record NW_026136720.1, read on the forward strand.
AGAGAGAGAGAGAGAGAGAGAGAGAGAGAGAGCGCCCCCCTGTGGACGTGTGTTTGATCTGCTGCATTCATGTTTAATCAGATTCTGTAACATCAGCAAATGTTTGAAGGATTTTAATCCGTTTATTTAGTTTAAAGGTTCCAGTGTGAAACATTGAGGAGGATCTATCAGAATATTCACAGGTCTGTGTTCATTAGTGATTAATCAGCTGAGTATGAGAATCTTTGTGTTGTTGTCTGTCCGCCATGTTGGAGTTCTTTCAGGAATCTGCACTCAAGTTTTACATCAATATCTGCACTGTATACTCCTTATATTTCCAAAACAGGCTCGTTACTTCAGTTTTATTTCCAATAATTATAGATTGTTATTTGTATTTTCTTGAACGGCCTCCCAACATTTAGACCGGTGTAAATCACCCATAACAGATAACAGGTAGGAACTGAGAGTACTTTTACTTTTACCAGAGTATATTTTATATTAAGTATCTATACAGAACTTTTCCTTGTACATAAGTCAAATATTATCAGCAAAATGTAATTAAATTAGAAAGTAAAAGTCCTCATAGTGCAGTAAAATGTTCCCAGTCAGTGTTTTATTGTGTCTGAAATCAACAGAGACACGTTTTACTGGACAGGAAGGATGTGAAACATTGTAATCTGTAAAGTAACTAAAGCTGTCAGATGTAGTGGAGTAGAAGAATAAAGTAGTCTCAGCTCTGATGGTTCAGAGACTGATAGATGAATTATTGATCAGCGTCTCTGACACATTGATTGTGGGTCTCTGCTGCCATCCAGTGACGGAGGAGAGAACAGAAAGTAAAGCAGCTCTCATCCATTCCTGTCTGCTGACATCTTGTTCCTGAACCTTCAGTCACATCTGCTCCCTTCCTGTCCCACAATGCACTGCAGCAGTCCTTCATCCGGAGGCCAGTTCTTCTTCATCACAGGATCACACAATCTATATACACAGTCTTTAATAAACCTCCAACTGTTACATAATGTAACATTAGCAGTTTGTGTTTTCTTTATATTCATTATTGTTTTATTCTAATATGTGAGGGGGAGGAGTTATAAAGAATCACAATATAAACACACTGACTCACAGTCTCAGCCTCCTCATGCATTTTATTTCATTTCAGTTAACTAAAATGATTTATTCACAGTTTTAGTTTTAACTTTAGTGTTAGTGGACTATAATAACGTCTGTCTCTACATCTGGATTCGATTTCTAAATCCCAGCTGAGGGATCAGAATCACATCTCCTGTTTTATAAAATACCCAGTTCTGAGATTTAATCCTTCTGATCTAGATTTTGAAGATTGATAGAACTTAAAGCTGATCTTGACAAAGGGTAAAGTTTAGTGTCCTGATAGAAGATAATGTCGCACTGGAGCACGTGTGTATCAGACCAAAAACAATGTGCACTAGGGCCCACCAGACTCCACTGACAAAAGTAGTGATTTAAAAACACTTCAAAGTGAACAGAAACAGAATAAAACTGATTAAAAGCGTCTCTGTTAGTGTTTCCAACAATCAGCAACTCCGGTTTGGCAGCAGGATTAACCAGAAGTTCATTTAAACCTCAAATTGAGTTGATCAGAAGTTGCGGTTTTGATTAGAAAACCATTTACAGAACTGAGCTTCAGATCTATGTTTATGATCGCAGGAGAAAGAGAACCATTTATAGACCTGGTTTTTAAATAAAAGTTAGGATATTTAACACATTTTACTTGTTTTATAATGTGAAACTCAGCACGCAGCCCCGTTTGGCTCTTAAATACCAATTAAACCAGACTGCACACACACATTACAGTTTAAGATTTATTGGATCCACATACTCTTTAATTAAAATCCAGCTCAAACAATCAAACATGTACAACCAATATTACAATATATACAAAGCATTTCTTTTTTAAATACATTTACAGCAGATACGGAGGCTAACGATAAAATCTAAAGCGGGAATCTGTGTCCGAACATCTCCTGCGAGGCGTAGGTCATGTAGAGGAAGCCGTCCTCGTCCTGGTGGTCCTTGTAGACCTGAGCCATGGTGAGGGACATGCTGGCCAGCCCGCCGTTGTTAATGAGCAGGTAGAAGGCCTGAGTGGGCAGCAAAGCCATCCGGTTCCTGAGACACAGGACAAAGAGACGTTAATGAGGGGCGTCCCTGCAGGCTGCACGCTGCCTGTTAGCTGCCCCACATACCTGCTGGGTCAGCACTTAATGTGGATCCACTATTGTTTACT
>NW_026136720.1:34587535-34655035 GCF_905237075.1 Dicentrarchus labrax
ATTTTATAATATTTAACAGTATTTTATAACATTTATAATATTTTATAGTATTTTATATTTTTTATTTAACAGTATTTTATATTATTTATTTAACAGTATTTTATAATATTTTATAGTATTTTATCGTATTTTTTAACATTTTATAGTATTTTATAATTTTTTATAGTATTTTATAATATTTTATAGTAATTTATAATTTTTTATAATATTTTATCGTATTTCAGTGATATAAGTCTCTCTCTGTGTCCATTGGATGGTTTTAATGCCGTTCATGTGATCAGCCAATGGTGTGAGGGGATTTACAGTAATGGGCGGGGCTAAGGGGAGCTGACGTCACCGCACAGGTGTGTGAAGTGATTTTACGTTAGCAAAGGTTCTGCCTTCAAAATAAAAGTCTTCAGCAGAGAAAATCCTGTTCACATTTTATACAGTGGGGAGAACAAGTATTTGATACACTGCCGATGTTGCAGGTTTTCCCACTTACAAAGCCTGCAGAGGTCTGTAGAGTGTATCAAACTCTTCAACTGTGAGAGACGGAATCTAAAACAAAAATCAAAGTAATTAATTTGCATTTTATTGCATGACACAAGTATTTGATACATCAGAGAAACAGAACTTAATATTTGGTACAGAAACCTTTGTTTGCAATTACAGAGATCAGATGTTTCCTGTAGTTCTTGACGAGGTTTGCACACACTGCAGCAGGGATTGTGGCCCACTCCTCCATACAGATCTTCTCCAGATCCTTCAGGTTTCGGGGCCGTCGCTGGGCAATACGGACTTTCAGCTCCCTCCAAAGATTTTCTATTGGGTTCAGGTCTGGAGACCGGCTAGGCCACTCCAGGAGCTTGAGATGGTTCTTACAGAGCCACTCCTTAGTTGCCCTGGCGGTGTGTTTCGGGTCGTTGTCATGCTGGAAGACCCAGCCTCGACCCATCTTCAATGCTCTTACTGAGGGAAGGAGGTTGTTGGCCAAGATCTCGTGATACATGGCCCCCTCCATCCTCCCCTCAATACGGTGCAGTCGTCCTGTCCCCTTTGCAGAAAACATCCCCAAAGAATGATGTTTCCACCTCCATGCTTCACGGTTGGGATGGTGTTCTTGGGGTTGTGCTCATCCTTCTTCCTCCAAACACGGCGAGTGCAGTTTAGACCAAAAAGCTCTATTTTTGTCTCATCAGACCACATGACCTTCTCCCATTCCTCCTCTGGATCATCCAGATGGTCGTTGGCAAACTTCAGACGGGCCTGGACATGCGCTGGCTTGAGCAGGAGGACCTTGCGTGCGCTGTAGGATTTTAATCCATGACGGCGTAGTGTGTTACTAATGGTTTCCTTTGAGACTGTGGCCCCAGCTCTCTTCAGCTCATTGACCAGGTCCTGCCGTGTAGTTCTGGGCTGATCCCTCACCTTCCTCATGATCATTGATGCCCCATGAGGTGAGATCTTGCATGGAGCCCCAGACCGAGGGAGATTGACCGTCATCTTGAACTTCTTCCATTTTCTAATAATTGTGCCAACAGTTGTTGCCTTCTCACCATTGTCCTGTAGCCCATCCCAGCCTTGTGCAGGTCTACAATTTTGTCCCTGATGTCCTTACACAGCTCTCTGGTCTTGGCCATTGTGGAGAGGTTGGAGTCTGTTTGATTGAGTGTGTGGACAGGTGTCTTTTATACAGGTAACGAGTTCAAACAGGTGCAGTTAATACAGGTAATGAGTGGAGAACAGGAAGGCTTCTTATAGAAAAACTAACAGGTCTGTGAGAGCCGGAATTCTTACTGGCTGGTAGGTGATCAAATACTTCTGTCATGCAATAAAATGCAAATTAATTACTTAAAAAAATACAATGTGATTTTCTGGATTTTTGTTTTAGATTCCGTCTCTCACAGTTGAAGAAAACCTGCAAAATCGGCAGTGTATCAAATACTTCTCCCCACTGTAACTGAAATCATTGATTAATTAATCAATCAATTACTTAAAGCATTAATTGCTTCTTTCTGCTTCACATAACTTAATGTTACAGCCACATTTTAGGCTTTAAGTTTAATGATAAAAAAACATAAAACTATTTATCTATTTCTAATTCCAGCTTCAGATATTTCTCTAAGACTTTACTAATGAGCCACAATAATGAGTTTGAGTTCAAATGTCTAGTTTATATTTGTCCCTGTTACCACCCAGTGAGTATGAACTGATAAAAATAATAATATATCAATAATATCATTACATTTCAAACAGTTACAGTAAATATAATCGATATCACAATATCATATACATATAAACATATATAAATACACATATAAACATATATAAATACACATATTACATTTATATATGTATATATTTATATATGTATAGAGCAATATCCAAATCACAAGAGGCTGTTATTTATTATTAAAGGTTAAATATGACAAACGTACAAATCTTGTTCTTCAGATGTAAGAAAACGTTTGTTTGTTTGTTTGTTTGGTCCAGACCCCAACAACAACAACAACCCCAACAAAAGTCAACAGGTTTTTTTATTTAGATTTTACAATTAATCAAAATACAGGAATTACAAAAAATAATGGTATTATTATTATTGTTGTTGTTGTTACCATTATTATTATTGTGATTATTATAATAATTATCTGTTGTTGCTGTTGTTATTGTTGTTGTTATTGTTGTTATTGTTGTTTATGTTATTGTTATTATTGTTGTTGTTATTAATGTTATTGTCGTTGCTGTTGTTATTATTTTTTTGTTGTTGTTGTTATTGTTATTATTGTTGTTGTTGTTATTGTTGTTATTAATGTTATTGTTGTTGCTGTTGTTATTATTTTTGTTGTTGTTATTATTGTTATTATTATTGTTGTTGTTATTGTTGTTATTAATGTTATTGTTGTTGTTATTATTTTTGTTGTTGTTGTTATTGTTATTATTATTGTTGTTGTTATTGTTGTTATTAATGTTATTGTTGTTGCTGTTGTTATTATTTTTGTTGTTGTTAATGTTATTGCACATGTACATTAACGTCGGTTGTATTTTGAAAGTCCGGACCGGAAGCCCTGTGATTCCGGTGCTGCCGTTAGCTCGACGGTTGTCTCATCCTCTGACAGCTGCCTCAGACAGGAGTTGGACCCAGCGGAGAGAGAGGACCGTCGATGGACTACATTTCCCTCCGGAGGATATTCCACCGAAGCGGTTGAGAGTACCGGACCGACCCAGCAGCCACCCCGCCCCGGTCCGGCCATGGACGAGCAGGCGGGCCCCGGTGTCTTCTTCAATAACAACAGCTCCGGTTTGCCCGGTGGTGGGAACATTAAAGCTCCGCAGACTGGCGACTTCGGCGGCGGAGAGGCGGCCAGGGCTCACTACAACATCCCGGGGATTTTACACTTTCTCCAGCATGAGTGGGCCCGGTTCGAGGTGGAGCGGGCTCAGTGGGAGGTGGAGCGGGCCGAGCTGCAGGTGAGCGGCCGCAATCACGGCGGTTTCCATTGTCGGACATTGTTTTGTTTGCTAGCTAAGCTTCGTCCTGAGTGGTGGGAACGTTGCGCCAAAGCGCACCGAAAAATGTGCGAATTAATTGTTTCATCGCTTATCGGCGAATAAATATTCCCGATAAAGTAACAAGTTTCACTTTGTTTGAGTGGGACATATTAATTATTCTGTTCGGCTCAGGTGTAATCCTTTAACCAGCACATGTTTCCGTTCATATGTGTACTTTTAGGGATGCTTCGCGCTTTCTGCCGCTCTCTCCTGCCGTGTGTGTACCGTTAAAGGGAATGACGCACATTCATTGTTAAATATAAGGCTCTGTTGTATTATGGGCTGCTTTGGTGATCACTATAGAGCCGAATTAACGGGCAGGCCCGCGTGGATCCAGGTAACGTGTTGAATGCTGTTCCTGAGGTTTGTGTGCAGATGTCAACCAGGATGACACAGAATTGCGTAATATTTAAATGAGGTTTCGCTCGATGTTGTCTCCACTGATTTATCTGCGCTACTTGCTAACCAGGTTAGCTGAGGTTGAGATTTCAGACTTTCCTGTCGGTTCTGGGTCGAGTGTGAGAAGCTGTGTGACAGTATAATATTAGTGTTTAATTAATACAACTCTTTTATTGATGATTGATTGATTGATTACCTGTGCAGAGGAGAAAACCCTGCGCATGAGATCCATTATCGGACACGCAGCTAAACCCGTTCTGTGGCCAGCTGTCAGTGTCTGACATTATTGTGGTATTTTCCCGGAATCCCTTCATCTCTACAACAAGCAGGACCCTACAGAGCCCCCCGACCCGGACACGAGGGTCCCTCCCCCCTCCGAGTGTGTGCCGCGTCCTGCTGGAATGTGTCCGATAATGGACGCACGGAGGTTGCGTTTTGCGTGCATTGCGTGATCTTGAGTCACGAAACGTTGGTGTGTAAGCTGAGCCTCTGTAGGACAGGTAGTGTGTGTATACTCCTCACGGTTACTCAGTCTATAAACATTTATATATCTTTTATATACAAATACAGAACCTCAATGATCTGATATTGATATCGATATCGATATTGATGATGTGCAGACACATTGTGAAAAATTAATAAAAGCTAGAAGCAACTACAGCGGTTTATTTTATAGATTCTTTCTGTATTTAAATACATGAATGACAAATATAGCCTCTGGATTTAATGTTTTCTAATGTAAAATAATCTTTAATTGTATAAATTAAAATGATTGCTTATTATTGTTATTATTATATCTTATTTAAAGAATGTGGAGAGATTAACTTTAATAGAGGAAAATGATAAATTCAAGTTTAATACGGTCAATACATTTCTAGACATTAACACTTAATAAAGTATTAGTTGTGTAATTTTAATGTATTAGTTTGTTAACTGACAGATATGTTGTATAATGATGGAAGTTGAATAAATGTTGTTTATCAGTGTATAAGGTAAACTGTCCAAATACAGTTGTTATCAGTGTAAACAGCAATAATTACTGTAATCTCACAGATAATGACTTTTATTACACTTCTATAACTTTTAACATTCACATTAAAATAATAACAATCCAATAATAACAGCACTCTGCTGGAAATGTAAGTCTGATTATTGTATTATAGCAGAGTTCACCTGGATTTATAGATCATTGTTTACACTGTAAATATCTTTCATTAAACATTTAAAAAGCCCCAAAAAGATTTTATGTTAAATTAAAGCTAAAACTGTATTATATTATATTATATATATATTAATTATGTTATTTTACTGTATGTTTTGACGCTCATTCTGTGAAGAAGACTGAATGTAAATGGTCTGATAGCTCAGTGGTTGAGCTTCAGGGAGAAGAAAATACTGAATGTGTCAAGAAAGAAGCTGATTAAGTCTGTTTGATTGTTAAAAATAATAAATATACATAAATACAGACAGAGAATCGTATAAAATGTGGAGTCGCTCAGCTCGTCGATGTCACACCTGACTTCACTTCCTTCCTGTTTTAATGCCGTTAGCTACGCCGCTAAATAAGATAAAATATTCCTTTATTTATATAGAAAATTAAACTTGACTAAAAACTAAAAAACTAAAAAACTACTAAAGTGGAAATTAAATATAAATAGCTAGCTCTCTAGATAGCTGTTGGACTGTGACTTTTTTTTTGCATAGTTCATTAAAAATCAAAGCAATTGAATCGGAACAGTACCGCCCCCCGGTGGCCGACCGTGGTACCGCCCCCCTGTGGCAGACCGCGGTACCGACCCCGGTGGCAGGCCGCGGTATCGCCCTGCGGTTTGTTCCAGTGTTTTTATGTTCAGTTTGGTTTCAGTCGGTTATCTGAAGATATAAAAAGGGTTTAACGTCGTGATTGACTCTTTGACTGAATCTTGACTCAGAGATAAAACAGTTGTTTGTGTTGATGCTGCGTCCTCCTGTCCACACAGAAACCTGATCAGGAATCAATAAGGAGACGAGGTGATTAGTCGTGCAGACTGTGGCTCAGTGTGCTCTTATAAAACAACCACTCTGTTATATTACATAAGTTAGAGTCATCAGCCGACCTGCGTCCATAAAGGGAACCACTTCCTTCACTACAACCTCCCAGCCAATCACACGGCAGCGTCCTCTGTCTGTCTCTCTGAGGGGGGGGTTTGTTTCTCCCCACAGAGCAGACGCCGGGCAGCGCCGTCACTCCACAGCGCCACTTGGTTTTTAATTTTCCTTCCCGTTGAGCCGAGGCGAGCGTGAAGGAGCCGGCGGTCGGCCGGTCGGTCGGTCGGTCGCAGCTGTAAATCCATTTGTTCTGCTGCAGCCGGACTGCGAGTCATTAGCTGAACCCGACGGCGCCGCCTCCTCTGAGGTAATCCTCTGCAGGGAAGAGGAAGAGGAAGAGGAAGAGGAAACAGAGGAAGCTGGCACACAAGAGGAGAGATTGTTGTCCAGAAACAAAGAAAAGGTCTTCCTGGAGAGAGAGGAGGAGTCAGCTGATCCAGTTCCAGTTGATAATGGATCTTGATACATAAATACAAAATATTAACCAGGATCCATTATTTAATAAGTCCCGCCCCTTTTGAACCCGGAGTCAACAAAACGCTTCCTAGCTCACCGACATCAATCGTTAGCTAGGCAGCGTTTTAATAACATAAGCTATCAAATGTGACTTGCTAGTTAGCTTTTAAATCTTATATCATATAAATCTTAAATATATTTAATATTCTGTAGCGAGCACCGAAAAATAACTACATTAATTCATTAATGATAATTAAATTAACCTCAAAGAAATGTTAACTAGTCTCAACAACAGTTTGAGTTGATATTATAGAGCATTATAAATGATCGAGTTAATTGTGATTAAACAAACGATGCGAGCAGTTCGTGGTGTTTCCTCCCGATGGGACAGCGGAGCTTCAGTCCTCTGGGATTCCTGCCGGGACGTCACATTGAGGTGAAGTCATGCGTGAGCTTCACATTCATCGCTCCGGCTCGGGAGGATGTTTGCCGCTCGGCTTCCTTCCTGTCCGGCTGTGGCTATAAATACACACACACACACACACACACACACACACACACACACACACACACACACACCCGGGCTCACCCGATGAATTACATTTAAAAAGTCATCCTGATTTTCTTTCCACAGAAAGGTAACAGATTGTATTTCAGTCAGAGAGAAAGTGAGAGCAGCAGGGAGGCGAACACGTCTCTGGTGTTAATGCTGAGAGTTCAGGTAGCTCTACCTGGGGGAAGGACTCACTGCCACAAACTGAGAATCAATATCACGATGCTCCAGTTTACGGATGTTCTCTCTCCGTTAGAGGACAGTGAAGGCAGCACCTGGATCCTCTCCGTCAGGTTGTGAATACTGATGCAGTCATTTGGCTCCTGTTGGTCGTTGCTGATTGTAACTCAGTGGCTGCTGCTGTCTGAACAGCTCAGACCACAGTTCAATAAACAAATACACCAACAGATAAACACACACAGGCCTCAGGTCTGTTTTTCATTTCAATCCAGGAAGCAGAATCTCTGAAATGTTTGGGAAGTCTGGCAGAGCGCTGTCGGCTCACTGTGGCTCAGCTCATGGTGAAATAATAAAGTCCTTTAAGATCACATCCAGTTATATTGTTCCCATATTTAACAATTTATGACAAAAACATTCACACACTCAGTTTCTTTGTGTTTTTATATCAATAATCAATCATTGTGTCTCCCTGTAAAACTAAATGTGACGCGTGCTTACGTCAGCATGAACTAACTGATTTCAACCAATAACATCCCGACGTTCACCCGTCAATCAATCTGCCACTGTTAGTGACACAGAGCGAAGATTCATTACTCGCTGATACTCTACAAACACAACTTTATCAGTGATGAGGACAAATGAAGACGCATTACGCTGGCAGAAGTTACAGTAATGAGTTTACGACTGATTTAATGAGATACACCAAGGATTTGGAGGTCGGGGTCGGTTAGGTTTTTTTTTTACTTTCCAAGCAGAGGATGTTCCAGTTCCAGTTTCTGACTGTTAACTTGTTCAGTTGTAACGCAGTGTGAGTGTCAGGGACCGGGTTGTATCTGAGATCTGTGGGAAAGTGAGAGTGGTCGTAGTTTATTAAAGCAACAGTTTGTAAGATTTGGTATTCGTTGCGATCTGACAGCTGTACAATTGTTCTGATTACATCATTTATGATCAATAACTAGCGACTTTGTTAACACAGCCAAACATCGAGTAAGTTCAACTACAGCTCGCTTTTATTTCACCACCTTCCAACTCTTTACCCAGCTTCCTCCGTCAGCGTCCTCTCAGCTCTCTGACGTTAGCTTTGTCTGCAGAAGCTGCCGGTTAAATCGCCGCTCGCCAAGCTCTGGTTCTGTCCGAGCCCTGAAAACTTCCTCCTCCCGCCAGTTCAAAGCTCAGACACCCAGTCCAGGACAGTTCGGCTAAGCTACGTAGCTAACAGCTGCTCCATTTGGCAGCGGTTACTTTACTGTCCATCAGGAAACTCTGTAAATCCCAGTGGTGGTGTGTTACTTACTGCTGTACAGAGGAACTCAATGTAGCATCACAATGATAGTGAAGCTGTTCCTTTAAGGTAGAAAACTTACGTAATGGGACAAGTTTTTCATAAACGTACCCGTGCAGACGGCGCTAACTGTGACACTGAACGTGCCGCAGACAGCTGAGAGTTGCGTCCACTGGAGGGTCGACGTCGCCCAGAGCTGCTTCTGCACCGGTTCCTTACATAAGATCACAGATGGTAGCGGAGGATGGATTGTAAGAGATTACTGCACGGTTACACCTCCCGGGCCTCCCGCACACGCCATCACGCTGAAGGTGTTCAGATAACGAGGGATGCTCAAGACCTTCGGCACGTGCACTGTCTCTGCTGGAGCGTTGAGTAATTCTCCCGCTCTTATCTGTCCGCTGATTCTGCAGCTCATTTCCTTCACTAATTAAAGGATGTGCTGTGTGTGTGTGTTGTGTGTGTGTGTGTTGTGGGTGGGTGTGTGTGTGTGTGTGTGTGTGTTTGACACTTTCACAATCCTCCGGACCTCGCAGTTATAACTGATTTATTCTTATTATTATTATTTATTGTTAAATTTCTTTCGTGTTAATTCTGGAAACAGGAGAGATTCAGTTTGTGTCTCAGTACTCTCTCTAAGGATGCATGATCATTTATTAACCAATAATCGTACATTTATATTATTCTGATAAATTATAGCCGATTAATTATCTGTTGATAACAATATTAATTTATTTTGAAAGGCTTCGTGTTCTGTGAAAGTGAAAGTTTGTTTTGGGTTTCTTTATTGGTGCAAAAACCAGAACAGTAGAGACTTTACAGATACTGAGAGGTCAATAGGTCACGCTGCTGGATCACAAGAGGATCACTCTGTTGCGCTTAAAGATTGTACATTTTGAATTCAGACAGATCATTAGTCAGGATGCAATAAACCCACCTCAGTCCTTTATTCCCTGCAGTCAAACTGTCCTCCGTCAGCATCAGATGCTGCATTCAGTCCCGGTCTGGACCTGCTGTTCACTGGGAGCTCCCAGTCCCACAGAGCTATTAGCTACTGCGAAAGGTCCCTCCCTAACTGCGTGTTCGTACAGGAAATACGTTAATATGAGGAAGCAAACAGCTCTCTGATTTCACCTGGACAAATAAAAACAGGGTTCCAACACAGCCTGGTAAACCTTGAATTTTAGAGACTATTTTTCCAGTCATGAAAAACCTTGAATTTGATTAAAATGACCTCATTAAAATACTAACAAGTACCGCTGAAGTGCTACCGTGGAGTGTGTGACATTGTGAACCCTGCAGAGTCCATACTCTATTGACTACCGGTCATTTTATATGACTGTCCTGTCAAGAAAATCTCCTGGAGCCCAGAACCAGTGACGGCTCCGGTCCGAACTGTAGCCGGTTTGTTAAGCAGACTCAATTCTGGATTCACATTCATGTTCAAACTGGTGTTAAATCTGTTCAACCAGCAGCCCTCCACTGCTCTGGATCTAAATATTGCAGCTGGAGGAGAGAGAGTGTCTTATGTAACTCCTGAACCTGACGATGGGCTGACAACAATACTTCCTCCTCCTCTTTGTATGGTAACAACAGGGCCCGGCCCCGGTTCCTGAAACCCAGCCGGGCGACCTCGTTCCGTCTCTCCTCCGTCCTTCACGCTCTTTCTTTCTTTTCTTTCTGCGTCTGTCTGACTGGAGCTGCCGTATAAGGAATGGCATGCACACCTGCTTGTTTTTCAGACGGGCGTCCACTGCCGAGGCGAATGCCACCCCGAGCCACGCCTCAGCGCTGTAACCGGGCTTTGTTTAACCAGGCCTTCAGCCAAGATTTCCCCTGACATGAGCACACTTTCCCTTCAGCCTGACATGAACTGGGACTGCACACAACTCATGATTCAGTAGCAGTTACACTGCAGCCAAACCAACGCTGGGTTTCTGAGGCCAAACAATATCTGCTAACAGGATTAAAGATCAGTTAACAGAACACAATAAAGTTTATCTCGGACAGTGTTTCACCTTCTGCTTCTTCGGGTTTCTATGACTCTCTCTCTCAGACGTAAAGAATAACCTCTCTGGTGAGGAAGCGCTGACCTTTGTGCTGCTTTCTCAATCGTATAATCATAATAATTTCTGTTCCTCTTTGACACAGATGGACTACTGAACCGGTCCACCAGGTCCATTGCCTCACAATCTGCTTGAGCATCAGGATAATTTGAAAAACAGAAAGATTCCAGTAAGAAACGCAGTTGTTGGCACAGAGGTTTGTTGACGTGAGTTGTAAGTAGAGCTGAGTGTCGAATACATGGGGCGATATGTTTCCAACCGGCCACCGCCAGTCCAACGATCAGTAATATATTCGCCCAAACTTCCCCCGAATCACAATTTCACTATGTGCAACGAGCTCTAACAGCTTTCTGAACATTTTCTTTGTGGCAAATCCTGATAGTTCCCAAGACAGGTTGAGTGAACTGAAGTCTGTTCAACTCAAATATGCTCATGGAAACAACAATGCCCTTATTATAGCACAACAACAACAACAACTAAGATTTATTAAGTAATGAAACTTAATGTTATGCACCTTTTTAAACTGTTGAAGTAGAACTTTGTATGTCATCATCCTGCAGTAAAAGGGTCAAACAACCAAAGAGCAAATAGAACAATATATATAATATATATATATAAAAATATCAGGAAAACTCATCTCTGAGCAATATTCACAGGAAATAATCTGCTCAGAATTCATCCAAATTGCTCAAACTTCCTGCAGCTATTGTTATTGTTTATCAGCTGTTTTCTACTGTTATTAAATATAATATGAAATATAAAATATGTAATTTAGTCTGTTTAGTCAAAGATAGAAAAAAGGTCCAGAGACTTTTCTTGGTTGCTTGTGAGTAACTAAGCAAATATGTTAAATAAGATTTAGAGTTTTTGCCAGGAGATAATGTAAAAGTATTATAGGAGTTAAAGAGTGATGAAGACGTGTTGACAGTCGTGGCGATGAAGGACCTGAAGCTTGTTCTGCTGGCTGTAGTGTCTGTGGATCATCATGCCTGTAAGGCGACTCGTCTCTGGCTGTGAATCATTTCCTGCGCGTGCTGCCGGCGGGGTCGTCCGCAAGATCTGACTTGGCGTTTAGTGCGAGTTAGTAGGATATCTTACAGCCACGAGCAGACTCTCCAAACCGCTGTGATGCTCCAGAGACTGATCGAGTCCGACCGGTGACCTGATTCCAGTTTGACCTCCTCGAACACAGCCGACCCACAGCGGAGACGTCGGGCAGAGTGGGCGTGGATGAAGAAGAGGGAGCAGAGGTGCTCTTTTTTTACGTGTTTCGACCTGAAAGCTGAACACAAGGCAAGAAAAATTATAAATGTTGGGACTTAATTCAGGTCTGTGTTTGTTAGGAGCAGCTAACTTAATATTCCTCCCAACAACTGGAGAAATACACGTACGTAGATGTGAAGGTCCAGTCTAACATTTAGGAGGATCTATAACATCACAAAACACCGGATCAATAACTTCCAACTTCACTGAAACTAATCCTGGCAGACTGATCGATACGATGGATGATGGATAACGTTTACAGTTAGTAATTAACTCGTCGCTGCCTGAATCCGCCGTGTCTTCATCCCCATAGTCAGTCCTGGTTGGAGCCGCTGACACATTCAGAACCATTACCGCTGGTTCTGTTGGCGTTCAACAGCCAGCTGTTCAAATACAGAGATTTAAATTAATCAATTAATGTCATAAAAGGAAAATCTTTAGTCGGGGGCAGTCTGAGGCTCTATGGTGAACCAGAACCAGAACTACAGTAGCACTGTTGGCCCACAACAACACACTACAGGCGCCAATAACCGGTTTCTGTAATGTAGGAAAAACCCATTTTAACAAAGCGTGACCTTTGACCTCTCAGTGTTAACAGCTCTGATTGGAAGCAAAAGTGGCAGGCTGAGAATAACCAGGAAGTGTTGATAGCTTACACACACACACACACACACACACACACACACACACACACACACACACACACACACACAGCAAGTGGAGTTTATAAGAGTCAGCGTAGGTGTTATCTGGGGTTAGTACAGAAACACAAACACACAGTGAATTCCTCCAGCCTGTGTGTGTGTGTGTGTGTGTGTGTGTGTGTGTGTGTGTGTGTGTGTGTGTGTGTGTGTGTGTGTGTGTGTGTGTGTGTGTTACAGACTCCATTATATCCAGTGAGCAGGGATCCCAGCATGCCTCAGACTCGGGGTAATGTGCGTACGCTGGAGTTGAAATTAGATCTACTTAATGAGGGTGCTTATCAGAAGAGATAATGATGGTAATAATATTGGATAATAACAGTCGCAGGTTTCTGCTGAAAGCCTCAAAGTCAAGGAGCCAAATTCAAACCCAGATTTCCTTTGAACGATTCACATCGGCTTTTGGATCTTAAATTTAATTTTAAGACAGACTAAAAGATTAATCAGACAAATAAACAGCAGATTTTCAGTCCTAGAAATGTGTTTTATATAGTCAGTTAAATGTTTCTACTTTTGTTAGTCGACACCAGAAATACTCGTCGGTTAAACTAATTATTGTATTTTATTTTATTAACGTCTTAACGCAGCCTCCCGCCACCAGCCTGGGATACAGCGCCCAGCAGAGGGCAGCCTCCTCCTCTTTGTCCCAGTGTAGAAGTTATAGTCCTAACTATAACTGCCCTGCGTCAAATGTAACGGGGTATAGCGCAGTGTCTAACAGAGTAACTGGTGAACTGCGTTTGAACTTTGAACAGATGAAGAGAGGAAGTCCTGCACCAGGTAACGGCAGCGACAGCTGAGGGGACGGCGAAACTAACGCGGTTATTTGTTGATAAAAACCCTGATTGGTTCCCTGCTGGGAGACATTAACAGTCTCTCTCCTTTAAGCACAGCCTTAGTGTTTCCTCCGGGGAGCAGATACGAGGGCACGCTCTCGTGTTTACCTCTGCTCCGAGCCAAGAGTGCCTCTTATCACAATATGACCAAAACAGCCAATTTCCTGTAGTCCCTGAGGAGATCGAGGCTTCAGCCCCTGAATAACAGTCAGACATGGTATCATCGCTCTCTGGTGGAGATACAAAGGGCTTTAAGGTGCTGGTACGCTCACTCTTGCACATTATAAGATTCTTGTTATTCAAGACAAGTTCCAGCAGCTGTAGTGGATCCATTAGCGGACTCTGTCGGACTGGGAGCTCCCAGTGAACAGCAGGTCCAGACCGGGACTGAATGCAGCATTCACTGATAAAGAGTTTGTACAGTAATCAGTGAGGGACAAATCTCAACAGAAACTTCCCAGTTGCCCACAGAAACTGATTATTCTCGGGGAATCCTGAAATGGGGTCATAAACCAAAATCATAGTTGTGAAAAAGGATTCGTCCAGCATGGAGGCGTTTCCCGCGTAGCTCCTGGAAACTCTCTGGGCGATGAGTTTGGATGGTTTGGACTCGGAGCTGTCTTTGTTCTGCTCCTTCCTCCTCCTCCTCCTCCTCCTCCTCTGCTCCTGAAGGCTTTATGTTGTTCTAATTAAAGTCTTGTCGGCTTCAGAGGAGCACGCTGCGTCGACACTCCCCCGAGGGGAAGGAGCAAGTGGGTAAGGGGCTTCGTCACGCCGTCACTATTCCTGATCATCCCAGTGCCTTCCCTTCCCCCCCTTCGCCTTCGTTTCTCTCCCCCCACCTCTGTCCTGATCTCCTCTGGGCATCAGATCAGACTTCCTCACTAATTTACGCCTCCCCTGCTTCTATCAGTCTCTTCACCTACATTGTAAAACCAGAGCCGTGGAGTTTGCCCCTGTGGTGATGCCAGCGGCGTGGGTAGCTCGGATGTGCCAAGTCTGCTTTGGAAAATAGAAATAAAGAAGAAGGGAAGATTTTGGGGGAATGTGAGCTTGTTACTGGAACGAGCCGAGGGCGGACTATTGAGGAAGCTTTGTTTTCTTCCTCCCTGTAGGCCCGGTTGTCCCCTACGACACTGACTGTACCACAGAGAGCACGAACAGACAATCAGACACATATAACTGTAACTCAGTGAACGCCACACTGCAGTTATTTCTACTCTCATGTAAACATTAAACATTAAAGGTGTAAAGATAGTCTTTAACGTTATAGATGCGACGGCATCGGTACGCGGACCCCTGGATCGATCTGAATGTACCATGAACCGGTTCTAAAGTTATGAATCTGTTGACTGTTTACAGATCACATCTAAAAGCTAAAGTTTGGATTCTATAAGAAGTTAAGTTGGTTTCAAGCCCCGTACTGTAACTCTCATGCATCCTGCTGTAAGCTGAATAGAATTATACATGAATTGTCTTTGTTTTGATATCGGCATTTTATATTGCCATCGGCAGCCCTGCTCGCCACTGAAGGCGTACACTGTACAGATTTAGAACTGTTGTTTAGATTTACTCACACTGTACACGTAAAATAGAAAATAAAACAGCCCCTGTGGACTGTTCTGGTTATTGACAATTGTCAGTAAAGTTTTGATAAAGATACGGACCCCCTCCCGACATGTATTTAGACATTCATACAAACAGTCTGCTTGGAACAAATATTTGTATACATATATTGAGCTTTTGTTCATTTCTAATGTTTTCCTCCTGGACACAAGATGTCTCCTCGTTCACAGTAAAGTCCATCCTCAGTGTCTGAGCGCTGCTGGATCTCACTGTAGGAACAACAACAAACACTGCTTCCTGGTTGGAGGGGGCCTTAAAATGGGTTGTTAGTTTTATCTGGACACCCGCAGGCAGACAAACGCAGCGTATCCAGACATATCCAGTTGTATCCTCTTCATCCTCTTCATCCTCTGATTTATGATCTTTGACACAACAAACACATAGAAATAGACCCATACTGATAAATCCTGGAGTTACCTTTCAGACTGCTTTGCAGTCTACCTGCACCTTTCAGATAGGTGAAGTTGTGCCAGCAGCCTCCAACAGGTTGCTATGGTGACCCAGCATCTGTTCAGATTAAGGGAAGTTTTGTTGCCATGGCAATGCGTGTATGTTTACAGCACACTAACACGAGGGTTCAGAGTCGGTCCTTTACTCTCTGTCTCAGGGACGAAGGGGTCAACGTGTCGCTCTGACGCTGTTTCTGACTCTTTAACCCCGGTAACAACAAAGCCTCCTGGGTAATTTCTGGCCTCCCCAACGAAATAACATGACGTCTTTCTCCCCCGAGAGCAAAGATCCAGCTCTCTGAAGACCACCCCCCTCTCTGTCTCCCCCCTCTCGCTCAGCAGCTTATCCTCCCGTCTCTTCATCTCCTCCTCTTCGGCTCCCTGGAAGAATAATCCCCTCGCCGCTTCAGACTTAAGCGGCGGGAAATCCCCCTTTCCCGCAGGGCTCTTCTTTGTGTCCCAAAATATTGCGGTCGTTCTCTGTGACGTTAATTCGACTTCAGTGCGGCGGCGTACGTAGTCATCAGGGAAATGGAGTTACAGAGGCTCAGACTGCAGTATGAAGAGGGGAAGGACAAGTGTATGAGCTTTTTACCTGATATGTAGACAGTTGAATGAATTACGTCCGTATCGGCACCTGATACCAGATTGGATCCGTCCCATCTCTAATGTATACATTCATGATTAGTTACAACCTAAAATGTGATGATAAGATAGTGGGCGGAGGTCAAATGAGGGTAGAGAAGTGTGGACCAGGTTCTGTTGAGGATTCAACAACTATAAATAATGTTATGAGTATTAAACCTCCTGTGTTTTAGCTGGATAGAGTCAGCTGCTGTATTCGGTCATACAGGTTGAACTTGGAGAGGCTGGTCCCGGCTGTAAAAAGGTTTAGAAACATGGTTCTGTGTCATTTGAACCTCAGAAACCTGCAGACATCAGCACATAAACACCACATCGGCCCAGCTGTCAGCAGGGACTCTCTTCAACACAAACCACTGAACTGATTCTGGCCACCGTTGTGTTGATTTGTTCTTCGTGATGAGCTGCTCAGCTGTGCGTCCTCCCACGCCGCCCGTCCACCAGGACGGAGCTGTTGCTTGTTTCTCGCTGTGTCTCTCAGAAAGTGAAGATACCGACGGCAGCAGCTCCTCGGAGGGCCGCGCTGTGTGGGAATGCACAGTAGTGGATATTGATTTCATACAGAAACAGTTTCAGTTATCTGTCATCCCACAAGTTTGCATCTGTTCTCTGAAAATGAGAATCTTTATCCTCCGTGAACCAGGAAGCAGAGCGCTGTTTGCTTCAGTTAGGGAGGGACTAGTTGCAGATATTGATTGGTGTTTGCAGCAGCCAATAGCTGAATGTGTGTGCCGTCCCGACTGCGCTATGAGCATCAGCGCCAGTCTGACTGTACAGAGGCTGAGTCACTTAGCTTAGCTGCACAGTTGACCGAGCTAACGGCAGTTAGCAGTTGGCTACTGATCAATCTGTCCATCAGGAAACTCAGTAAATGACCTCGGTACTGTTATTCACTGTCAATCTCGGAGGCTGTGTTCGATCCCGGTCCGTCGCCTGCTAACAGTAGATACAGTTAACCACAGCTAATTAGCGGTTAGCTACTAAAGCTAAAGCTATCTGTCCATCAGGAAACTCTGTAAAAGATCTAGTACACGGCCCCGAGTGCAGGAGGAGTCAACTACTGCTCTTTATTGTTCTGTGAAACCTCATTAAGAATACCTGAAAATACCTAAACAATGAGTTTTTGTGACTTCTGGGTCAGATACTGGAGAATAGCTGTTCAACACGATGAACAATGAAATGACCTGGAAGTGCTTCAGTGCTTCCTTTCTTACCTCCGTTAGCAGAGCGTTAGATAAAAGCATTTTATAACTGTAGAAATTCAGAATATGGTGAGAAGATTCATTGTTTTCTATACTGAACTTCTGTAAACTATCATAAACTTTTCACATCAAATTTCATTTTCACTTTGAGAGGCTGATGAATGTATAAAAAGACAGTTTTGCTAACAGTGGCTAATTTAAGATGTTACATCTTAATCTATCTCGCTAACTCGCCAGCAAATCTACATCAGTAGTTAACCAGCTAATTAACTAATGTGGCCGTCACATGTAGATGTAGCTTACGATGAATGCAGTAGATTAGCTTAGCATATAGCATATCTAAGTACAGGAAAGGAGGAAGTCTACGAGGGGATTCTCAACTGTTATTGGTGCACTGAGCAAAAAGGGGCGGGGCTTATGGAGAGTTAATAAGACTAAAAACGGAGCTACGTTAGAGAACATGTTGCTGTTGAAATAAGCAGCTGTTTGCTAACATGTTAGCATCTTCATAAGGTGGTAAACTGTATAAAACAACAACTGCTGCTCTAGATAACAGGAGCACATATTATATATTATAATAAGGACTGTTCTCTGGTGAGTGATGTGCTGTTTGACATCGTCCTTTTCACTGGACTCATGTTAAGTTGTGTTATATCATCAAGTGTCGGCTCAGTGTGATTTTCCACTGAAATAACAACCAGAACAAACGTCCGTCATTTGTTTCACTGACAAACAGAAAAAGAGTTTAAATCTGTTTATTAGAAGTTCTCCGGCTTCCTCTGTGATCTGATGTGGAGCACCGGCTCGTTCTAAAAAAGAAGAAAGGGCTGATGGGAATTTTTAACAAGTGGGTTACCCAGTTTGTCATTTAGAGTAAAAAGTAAAACGTCCCTGCCAGATAGTTCCTGCTCTCCAGCCGCGGTTACTGAAGGGTTTTAATGGTAATCATCAACAACCAGAACGATCTAGAGCTTCTGATAACCTCAACCTTCCCTAATCTGCTAGTCGAACATTTAATATCACATAATTAACTTCAATATATATATTAAAAGTCAATATGGTGACATGAAAAGACCTGAAATGAGTGAATATATAAAACAACATAGATTAGCCTAGCATAGCATATGTAAGTACAGGAAAGGAGGAAGTTGGCCGAGGGATTCTCAACTGTTATTGGAGCACAGAGCCCGGGGGGCGGGGCTTAGGAAGCGTCAGATAATATGTATTTTTCCTCCTGTCCTTGGGTTTAGATGTGTACGCTGCAGGCAGAGAGCATCGGGGGAATTAGTTAACAGCAGAATGTACTTTCCAACCTGTTTAACATATTCACTGCAGCATATGATTGTCAGGAGTGGAAAACAACATCAAGGAGAGCAGTTTGAGGTCATCAAAGTGCTTTAATGGAAAATCTGTGGAAAGTCTTGTAATAGTCCGGAGCTGTCACCGTGTGACCTCCGCTATCGATTTGTTTTCTCCGCTTTACTGCGGCTGAAACATGACATTCAGACGTGTCAGTAAAAATCTGTAATTATGAGTAAAGACGCCCCCGACGTGCTGCAGATGCCTTCCTACACAAAAGCTTGTTAAACACAGAGTTCACCGCCGTCCTCAGACGCCATGGCAACAGACGAAGGAGCATCACGGGATGCAGACGATGTAATCGCTACGCAGCTTTACATCTGGAACATGTTCAAGATCTGCTCTGCAAACAGAAACTGAATGAACTCAGTGAACATAAACGTGGTTTCAGTGTACAAATGAAAGCTGCAGTGGGTAGAAATATATGAAAGTTTCACTAAATCCTGACAGTGTGAGACAGATGATCTGAGAAAGAACCAGCGTCTTTCTCTCTTTCTCGGCTCTGATTGGTTGTTTTCATTCTTGTAGACGCCGTTAGGAGCACCAGGAGGAGCCGGACGAAGCTGGTTTATTCTCAAGAGTTAATTTTCCAAAAGTTACAGACTGCAGCTTCAGGGATCACAGAGGAGGTTCGCTGTGATGCGTTCAAGGAACACGTAACTGTTTGCAAACAGAGTCTCAGTTTATTGTCATCGTCTAAGTGAAATGCAGATTCAGTCGCCTCGAGTGAGGAGCGACCCACTTATAAAGCGTTTGACATGAATGAAGGGCTGAGTGTCCTACTTCTTCCTGTGTGTGTGTGTGTGTGTGTGTGTGTGTGTGTGTGTGTGTGTGTGTGTGTGTGTGTGTGTGTGTGTGTGTGTGTGTGTGTGCGCGCGTAAACATGCAGTTGAGTCAGTTGGTGTGTATAATGGGCTGGAAGCGACAGTCATAAAGCAGCGCGGCGGCCTGCAGCGTCCGTTCTGCTCGGATCAAACCGATGAATCAGCAATGAAACCTTCAGAGTCTGACGGAGAATTCAAAGTAGAATCAATCAACAGCCACTCTGATAATCAATTATTAGTTTTCATTTTTAGGTCAAGTTTTGGTTTGTATTTTAAAATCTTCCTGACAATCTGATAATGATGTAAAAAATAAGCTAAAATATGATTTTTTCTTCCTCCAGGATCAGCATCAGTGTGTTTCCGTAGCTCATATTTAAACAGTTTGTTTGAGCTTGTAAATATGTAAATGTTTTTTATAAGTGTACAGTGTCCCTGTAGTGCAGGGGACTCAATTAGGGACAATGCACAATTAATAAACAGCATTATAATGCAGAGACAACAAATCTTATTCTCCAGATGCAAGAAAACCTGTTTATTTGGTAAAACCCCCCAAAAATCATAATTTTAAAAAAGTGAAAATTAAATTTGTGATGCAAAAACAATCATCTCCACTCTGAATCATATTTCAATCACAATATCTGACAGAATAACGGCAACATAATGTTTTTACCGTATCGAGCAGACAGAGTCTTCAGGTCACTGCTGCTGGTTTTGTCCTCACATACGACTTCAACGTTCAACGAATACGAAGCATTTTCTAGTTAAGTATCTAGTTTTCTTTGTGGATGAATTCCATTAATGTTTGTTAGTTTGTTCACACTGAATTCAGTCAGTGTCTGTAGGACCAGTTGTGATTCCAGTGTTTGATTCAGATAGAAGGGAACCGACCACAGCAAGTCAGTGAAGTGAACAACTGGGTAACAGTCGGGTAACAGTCGGGTAACAGTCGGGTAACAGCAAGGTAACAGCTGGGTAACAGCAGGGTAACAGTCGGGTAGCAGTCGGGTAACAGCCGGGTAACGTCTTTTAGCTGTTTTTCTTAATGTATTTAATCACTTGTATTATTATTGGTTGCTGATTTTAATGTGTTATTGCCCTTTGTGTTTTTGGTTATTTTATTTCTTGGTTTCTGTTGCACTTTGAGATTCTTTTATGAAAAGTGCTTTACAAATAAAATGTATTATTATTATTAACAGCCGGGTAACAGCCGGGGTAACAGCTGGGTAACAGTCGAGTAACAGTCGAGTAACAGTCGAGTAACAGTCGGGTAACAGCCGGGTAATAGCAGGGGTAACAGCCGGGTAACAGCAGGGGTAACAGCCGGGTAACAGTCGGGTAACAGCCGGGCTAACAGTTGGGTAACAGCTGGGTAACAGTCGGGTAACAGCACACTGATGGTCAATGTCATTATTTCACTGAACTTTAGGAAGTAATGTGTTTGATTGACAACTCGGGGTTTGTGACCTCCGCCCCTACTCCTTGGTCACATGTCGTATGTTCCCACGCCGCTGAGTCGCGCGGCCCGCCGCAGGTCTGAGGGGGAACATTAAGATGGATCAGATGTGTTAGTCAGTCACAAGTTTTAGTTCCTGTCACATTTCCCAGGAGGCTTTGGGGCCCTCGGCCTCTTAAACACCAGCTGACCTGATTATAGTTACACTTTCATTAACGTCAGTGATTCTGTAAAGCAGAACCAGTGTTTCCTTCGGCTGCTTATTTTCATCATTGATTAATCTGTTTGATAATTTTTTCCATTAATCAATTAGTTGTTTGGTGAAAAATGATATAATATATAATGAATAATAGATTGATAGATTGATAGATTGATAGATATAGATACTGTCACAGAGGACTAAACAAACTAAAATATTCACATTTGAGAAGCTGAAATTTGTTTTAAATGACACAAAACGATGAATCAGTTACCAATAACTGGTGATCAATTTAATAGTTGACAGTTAACAGACTAATCAACTTCATCTTTATTTTTGTGTTAAGACATTCCAACTCAAATTTTGTAAATTTTTCAATAAAAAAAAAAAACCAAAATCCTAAAAAACTCCTCTAAATTGTCAGTTTTTGTTTTTTGGTGACTGATCAAAACCAGTTTTATATGATGAACAAACAAACATTTTCTGTTCTTACCTTCTGATTGAACGAGTTTCGTCAAAGCAGCATTTTATTGTTGTTGTTGATTTGTTGATGATTTGTTTGGATGAAGCGACTGAAGACTCGACTGTGTCTGTTGGTTATTTTGGCCTTCGTGATCCTTTACACCACTGCTGCGTCCACGTCCAGACCTCGGCGGGGTGGCGGTGGAGCCAAGCGCCAAATCAGAAACAAAAACAGAATTAGACTTGATGAAACTTTAATGATCTCTGTGGAATTAGATCGTCAGCAGCTGAGAGGAACAATGATTCTGTCAGTTGGATTCAGACCCTCTTTCACTCCTCATGATGTTTAATGCAGATCAGATATTTGCCCTGAGGTTTCGGTCAGTCTCGTCACCGCCGTCTGTTGGCGCTTCTTCTGTTGTCTGTCGCTGTTTTTCGTGCAATTAACCGAACTTTGGTGTTTCACAGAAAATGCAGCGGGGGCTCGAATCTTAATGACCACCGTGGTTAAACGGTCAAATGGTTCAGTTTCTTCCTCCGTTGTCTTCCAGGCTCAGATCGCCTTCCTGCAGGGGGAGAGGCGAGGTCAGGAGAACCTGAAGAAAGACCTGGTGAGACGGATCAAGATGCTGGAGTACGCCCTCAAACAGGAGAGGTGAGCACACACACAACCGAAATCTGACCTTAAAGGCTTCATATGTGAGATTCTGAAGCCTTTTAATTGTATGTATGAGTCAGTGTGTGTGAGCAGAGAGCGAACAGGTTGTAGCTGTAACTGTGTATGAAACCTAACCTGAAACCGTGTGTGTGTGTGTGTGTGTGTGTGTGTGTGTGTGTGTGTGTGTGTGTGTGTGTGTGTGTGTGTGTGTGTGTGTGTGTGTGTGTGTGTGTGTGTGTGTGTGTGTGTACCCTCAGGGCAAAATACCATAAGCTGAAATATGGAACAGAACTGAACCAGGGAGAGATCAAACCTCCGAGTTATGATTCAGGTAAGACAAACCTGTTTTTGATTAACTCAGCCAACACCAATAAATCACGCTTTATTGAAAACATTTGAACATTACAAGCAATCTTCAGTTGACAGTCTGGTGTATCAGCCTACATGACTCTAACTATTATATTTATTATATTTTCATATACAACATAGCATCCATTCCCAACCTGTGAATATATGTAAACACACAGCTTACAGAAAGACTTTTTCTGCAGTAAAAAAATCATTTTTGTAATAATAATATAAATATTGCGCTCACAAACTACATGACATTTCCTGTCCCGACACCTTCGTAATAAAAGTCCAGTTAAATGCTTTTAATGTGAAGCTGCAGCAGTAACTTCTCACTGCATATAGTTTATTAAACTGTAAATACATAAATCACTTTCAGTGGAAGTTCTGAGGGCCGGATAGGAAGCTTTTGAGGGCCCCATGTGGCCCGTGGTCCATCAGTTGAGTACCCCTGGAGTAGATGTTCAGACAATGAACTTTGAAGCCAACATGGATGAGAAGCCTCTCTCTCACTCTCTCTCACTCTCTCTCTCTCTCTCTCTCTCTCTCTCTCTCTTAAGTAATTTCCCCACGGGATTATTAAAGTATGTCTGATTCTGATTCTGAGGGGGTCCAGGAGCTGATCAGGGCGCCTCTTGGATGCCCCCCAGTGGGGGCTGTCTGGACTCGTCCCAACGGCAGACCAGAACTCACTCAGGGATTTTATATCCCGTCAGGATCCCCCGGGAGGAGCTGGAGGACGTCTGGACTACCTCGCTTTAAGAGTTAATGAATGGATGAATATAAACATCTCTCTCTCTCTCTCTCTCTCTCTCTCTCTCTCTCTCTCTCTCTCTCTCTCTCTCTCTCTGTGTGTCTCTCTGTGTCTGTCTCTCTCTCAGATGAGGGGAATGACAGTGAGGCTCCCAGTCATCCCAACAGCAGCCATCAGCTCAGCTGGAAACAAGGACGGCAGCTGCTCAGACAGTGAGTTTACACACACACACACACACACACAGTTTATACTCTCACAGCGTGTGTGTGTGTGTGTGTGTGTGTGTGTCAGATCTTCTTAATGGAGATTAACACTTCTAATGGGAAACACTAATCCACTGAGACCAGTTGGAGCCGGCAGTGGTGGAGGAAGCCTGGAGATCTAATTAAGTAAAAGTAGCAATATCACACTGTTAAAATACTCCATTACATTGCTTAAAGCAACATATAACAGCGTCACTGAGTGTAACAGAATCAGTGGTTCCTCTTTATTCTTGCACTGTACTAACTTTTGGCTCCGGGTCGGAACAAGTGTGTAACGCTGTGTGACTGATTTTAGTGAAACTGGATCAGATTTCTGGAACGGAGAGCGGCATGCGTCGTGCCGGAGCCGGGCAGTTATATTCACAGAGCTTCAGCCTCTAATAAACATCCTCGTCCTACATTAACAAACAACCAAAGAGCTGATAGAACAATGAGAAAAAAACACTGAATTTATCACAAAAGAGACGCCTTTTAAGTCGGTATGATTGTTAAAAAGGTAAAAAATACAAAATACAGACTGTAAAGTTACTAAATCTATCGGTGAAACTAATCTCTGAAATAATCAAGTTACTGAGTTCACAGTTTGTGTTCACTGTTCAGTTTATCAGCTGTTATTGTTAATGTTGAATATAATATGAATCAAATGTGTAATACTCATTGATAGAAAAGGGCTCCTTTAAGGAAGCAGTGGCAGTGTGTGTGTGTGTGTGTGTGTGTGTGTGTGTGTGTGTGTGTGTGTGTGTGTGTGTGTGTGTGTGTGTGTGTGTGTGTGTGTGTGTGTGTGTGTGTGTGTGTGTGTTGTGACAGTGAATGGAGGATTGTGCGGAGGCGTCGATGCCTCCTGCGATCGGAGAGGCTGGTACAGAGGGAGGGAGGGAGGGAGGCCGACCTTCCTCCCTCCCTCTGTCTCTGTGTGAACAAACACTCTGGATGTTGTTCAGAATAAAACCTCCGTCCTCTGAGGATAAAACCTCTCCCTTAAACTCTGCTGCTCTCAGGTCAGCAGGGTCCTGCTGGAGTCCGGAGCTGAAGGTACAGTACAGTTCGAACCTCTATGGGGACCGTTCTTCCTCTTCCTACAGAGTGATGTCTGAATGATGTTTGAATGGTGTCTGTGCAGAGTTTGACTCTAGAAGGATGTTTTCACATTCATCTGCTGACAGTGGAAAGTTTCTCTGATCTTATTTTAAGGGGATTTGTGACAAATAGTTTTTAGGAAGTCAACCTGGTCGAGTATCAAACTTCTACAGTGAGATCCAGCAGTGCTCAGACACTGAGGATGGTCTTTACATTGCAGGAGGAGACATCTTGTGTCCAGCAGGAAAAAACACATTCATAGACTGTGTATTCTTGAATGAGGCAGAAGGAGTAGATGACTTCTTAAGGATTTGAATCCAGAAATTATACCGATTTTGTGGATTTGAATTGTGAGCTGAGAAGACCCCGAGTCAACTCACGTTTTATCAGTCAAATCTTTGCAGCAGGTCAAACTGTAAACTAACTGATGGAAGTGACACTTACAGGAAATAATCTGCACTAAATTCATCCAAATCACAAATTTTCCACAAACTTCCTGCAGTTACTGAGCTCACTGTTTGGGTTTGTTGTGCAGTTTTGAATATAATATGAAAGTCAGAGGTCGTCAGTTTACTAAATGATAGAAAAGGTTGGGAACCAGTGCTCTAATATGTCAGTCTCACCAAATTAAAAGCACATTCTAACATTTCTAACAGATATAATAAGAGATGAAACTCCTAACCTTGGTGGCATTGCCCTTTAAGGAAGCTGTCCTCTCGGTATAATTGTGGTTTTGTGCAGCTCAGCGGGTACAGCAAGGCACCAACATTGCAGCAAGAGGCAGGAAAACAGAAAGAAGAGGGAGGTTCAGGGCCTGTTTGTCTCTGTCAGAGGACATCAACAGATTTTCCCTGCAAATAACTGCGTCTTGTCACTTATTTGTCTTTGTCACTGGACTTTTTGTTACTTTTTACAAGTTATAAATATGATAGATGTGCTGCTGTGATTCTCACTGCAGAGTAAGTCCACCTGTGTCCACCCTCAGGTACCTGCAGGAGGTCGGATACACTGACACCATCCTGGATGTGAAGTCTCAGAGAGTGAGAGCGCTGCTCGGTCTGACCGGAGACTCAGGAGACAAACCCTCAGAGAAGAAACCCGAACCCATGGTGAACGGCACCGAACCGTCCTCCCTGAAGGACAGCGGCATGGTCAGGTATGAGGACAGATAGTAGTGACAACAACACTGTGTTGATATTGTTGTTTACAGGCGGCCATGTTGGAAGAACAACACCAACCCTACTGTATGTTCACTCCTTTAATCCTCTTGCTGCTTTTACCACCAGACTCTCCTCCTTTATGGGGTCATCTCATATTTAGAAAAAAGGTTGAAACTCAATGTTTGAAAGCTTTAAATCTAATAAAAAAAGGTTTTAAAAGCTTGTAGGTGCTGAATGATGAATCCCACTAGAGCTTAAATTGGAGGCTTGTGGCTGATTGTGTGTTTATGATATTATTATTATTATTATTATTATTTATAGATTAGCCTTTTTTATGTTCTAAAATTTTAAACTAATGTTTCTGTCTGTTGGACGAACAGTTTGTGGACTGTGGAAACTATATGTTTTGTTCTTATCTTGGTACGAGCGCTTTTGTTGAAAATGTGAATCCCAGAAATCCGTGGATAACGGGGAAAAACTAAAGTTTCAAGAGGGTAAATCTTTATTTTGAAACTTTTTCAGATGTAGATTTGCACTTGTACTACAGACTGTTCTTACAACACAGTCACACAGTTGTGGGCCTGCGACACGTTGAAGCGTAGCACCAATAGCTCCCCCATCAATAAAATCCCATCATATCTTTTAATGCAGTATTTAATCCAGTATTAATTAGTTCTGGGTTGTATCTTCAGAAGTAAATTCTGAACACTTTATGCTGGGACTGAAGCTGGGACGCTGAGCAGCCAGAGCAGCAGATGCAGCAATTGCAAATTTTCTTCAGGAAATGCAAATATTTTTGTTTATACAGCCCAAAATCACAAATCACAGTTTGCCTCTGGAGGCTTTACAGTGGAGTCTGGTGGCTTTGAACCAAGTGATTCAACGGTTGTTTCTGGTTAAAGAAAAGGTATGTCTTTGTGGAGAACCTTTCCATACTGTTGGCAAAAACAAACACTTTTAGTGGACGTACTTTGACGGTTGCATTTTAAGAATAACATTGCAGCCATTGCAGCGACCTACTTCAACAATTAAACATTTTTGTAGGCTGACCAAATAATGCTCAGTATAGCCGATAGCGATCAGTTAAAAAATGTCTTGATGACTAATTTCTCTGTGCAACCAAACAGATCAGTTGTCAGAAAGAAAACGACAGATTCAGGATAGTGATTATCATCTTTATTGAAAAGAGTCTCGGACCCGCTGATTCATATTTTATGAAATCTGTTGAAAGACCTCAACTGGATGACGACTCTTACTCAGCAGGCTCGCCCTAAAAAATAGGGAATAATGCAAATTAGCAAAACAAAATTATAATGTAAAATGTAGAATGTGATGTAGAAAGTAAGTTTCTTTTTTCATGTGGAAACTCAAAAATAAACCGGTTATATTGTTATATATATTGACGTTATATTGATTGACACTGTCAACAGTGAAAGAGCACAGCATCAAATCATTCTTCTGACTTCTAATGCTAACGCGATTGCTCTTGTGATCACACAATCAACAAAAGATACCTTTCCAGCCTCCCGGCTCTTGGCTCTCAGCTTGTTGACCTGCGACTCGGCAATGTCGGCGCGCTCCTGAGCTTCTTCCAGCTCATTCTGCACCTTCCTCAGCCTGGACATGTGGGTGTTGGCCTGCTCCTCCTGTGAAGTGTTGGGCGTAGTTACAGGACAGTTAATAGCGATGTTTTTATGAAATCAACTGTAGATCCTGTGTGACGTTATGTATTTAGCTTACAGCCTCCTCAGCCTGTCTCTTGTAAGCCTTGACTTTGAGCTGCAGCTTGTCCACCAGATCCTGAAGTCTGTTGACATTCTTCTTGTCCTCCTCAGTCTGTACACATACAGAATTATAGTAAGTGATGAAGGGGTATTGTTTGGGGTATTGTTTTTCTCAGTAGGAATTACCTGGTACGTCAGCTCCTTCACTTTTCTTTCATATTTGCGGACTCCTTTAACGGCGTCGGCTCCACGTCTTTGCTCAGCTTCGACTTCAGTTTCCAGCTCACGCACCTGAAATGTATTGATAAAGTTATATATCGTTATTATGCACAAAAATATTAGCAAGCTCTGATTAAAGTCGAATTTATTCCACATAGTGAGAGTGTAATGTGTAGAGTCCTACTACCCAGAACTGAGTAAGCATTTTAGCACCTTCACTTCCTTCACCAATGGAAAGATCTCATTGGCTTTTTGTGGAAGGAACCAGGGCAATGTCATCCCCGCAGCACTTTATTGTGAGTTTCTGTATACAAAGCTTACCCTTGACTCCAGTTTCTGGAGCTGCTTCTTGCCGCCCTTCATGGCAAGGTTCTCAGCCTCATCCAGACGGTGCTGCAGGTCCTTGACGGTGACCTCCAGGTTCTTCTTCATCCTCTCCAGATGAGCGCTGGTGTCCTGCTCCTTCTTCAGCTCCTCCGCCATCATGGCAGCCTGGAAACGATAAATTGCGTCTAATTCAAGTTTGTTCTGAAAAAATGTATTGAACACATACAAGTTAGACCACATTGAGGTAAACTCACATCAGTGATAGCCTTTTTGGCTTTCTCCTCAGCATTTCTTGCTTCCTGAACAGCATCATCCACTTCACCCTGAACCTGGACAAGATCAGCATCCAGCTTCTTCTTGGTGTTTAGAAGACTGGTGTTCTGAATGATGGTATTTAAAAGAACAGATATTAAAAAAAGCATTTAGATAATTCAGAGAACTTATTTTCTTGTATGTAACAGACGGCACACCTGAGAGTGAAGCAGTCCGACGCGCTCGCTGGCATCAACCAGCTCCTGCTCAGCCACTTTGCGTCCTCTCTCCGTCTGCTCCAGAGCCACCCTCAGCTCATCAATCTCAGACACCATCAGACCATTTCTGCGCTCCACCATGGCAACCTGCTCCTTCATCTCCTCCTGTCCTCTGAGGGCCTCATCAAGGTGCAGCTGAGCATCCTGACAACAAAAGAAGAAAAAGCAATGAACCGTCTGTACTCCTTGTTTTAATGCTTTTTAAGTAAATGATAATATAAACCTTACCTTGAGCTGTCCCTGGACGTTCCTCAGTTGTTTCTGGGCCTCAGCAGCCTGCCTGTTCGCATGGCTCAGCTGGACCTCCATCTCATTCAGGTCTCCCTCCATCTTCTTCTTGACTCTCAGGGCGTCATTCCTGCTCCTGATCTCTGAGTCAAGAGTGCTCTGCATAGAGTCAATCACCCTCTGGCTGTTCCTCTTGATCTGCTCCATCTCCTCGTCCTTCTCTGCCAACTTCCTGTCAACCTCCCCCTTGATCTGGTTGAGCTCGAGCTGAACGCGGAGAATCTTGGCCTCCTCGTGCTCCAGTGTACCCTTGGTGGGATCAAATTATAATTCAATTCAATTTTATTTGTATAGCGCCAATTCATAACAGAAGTTATCTCAGGACACTTTTCAAATAGAGCAGGTATAAAAGTTAATAACTCCAGATTTCCTCTGAACATATTATCACATTTGATTTTATAGAAGCTGAAAATACTAACAGACCGTTTTTTCAGTTTTTAAAAAAAAAATTTCCCTCAACGAAACTTCTAAAGTCATCGTTAAAAAATATGACTAAAAATATGCATGCCTATTGTCATTATACAAGTTAGATTAGCCCAACTCAGGAAATTGCTGGGTGGTTTTTATGACTCCTGACGTTGCTGTATACCTCAGCTTCCTCCAGCGCTGTCTGAATTTCAGATTTCTCAGTCTCCACAGTCTTCTTGGCTTTCTCCAGCTCATGAATACTCTTTCCAGTCTCACCAATCTGTTCAGTCAGGTCTGAGATCTCCTCTACAGGAAACACAAAGCAAAACAAATAACACCGTTAAGTGTATACAGTCAATATTGTTTTATCTATATATAAAGTATAAAAGTTCACATACGCTGGAGGTTCTTGTTCTCTCTCTTCATGGTCTCCAGTTGATCCAGAACCTCCTCGTAAGAGTTCTTCATCTTGAACAACTCAGTGCTGAGAGAGCGAGCCTCCTTCTGAGCTCCTTCCAGCTCTGCCTGGCTCTCCTCGTACTTCTGCTTCCATTCTGCCAAGACCTAGAATTATATAGATGAGTAAGAAATTACAACCTTGCAGGCCGTCCCGGTAGCTCACCTGCTAGAGTAAACTCCCCATGTATCAAGGCTGAGTCCTTACCAGTGCCCGAAATGGATGGTATTCATGCATCCATACCTCCTGGATGAATGAATACCATCCATTTAATATACAATAAAAGTTGTGAAATAATTCCCTAAAAATAACTACTCTGATGTCACCAAACCCCCTAGCAGGTTCAGTTTTTGGACCTTGGTATTTCTAAAAATCCTGCGTACAGCAATGTTGAAGTGAGTGCCTGCCTTTTTACAAACAGTTACCTTATCGAAGTTCCTCTGCTTCTTGTCAAGGTTGGCAGCCAGAGAATTAGCTCTCTCCACATCAATCATGAGGTCCTCCACCTCACCCTGCAGCCTCTGCTTGGTCTTCTCCAAAGAGGCGCATTTGGAGTTCACAGCCTCAATGGATTCCTCAGCCTCCTGAAGGCGCTGGGCAAGCTTCTTCCTGTAGTGAGCAAGCAAGGTTGTATTTTTACTTACAGGTGTATTAAAATCAAATAAATAAAATGTTTATTTAATAGGAGGAAGGGTTACAAACTTTGCCTCCTCCAGCTCCTCAGTGCGCTGGATGGCATCAGTCTCATATTTGGCTCTCCATTGAGACACCTCACTGTTGGCTTTGGACATTCCTCGCTGCAGCTCAGCCTTCGCCTCCTGCTCCTCCTCAAACTGCTCTCTGAGCAGATCGCAGTCATGGCGGGCGGACTGAACAGCATGGGCCAGGGCATTCTTGGCCTGTTGAGAATGTCAAGAGACCCTATTAATTGAAAATAGGGACTTGAGGTACCATAAAACCTTCTTCCACAAGATGTTTATTTTCATACCTTAACTTCCTCCTCAACATGCCTCTTAAGCTCTTCAATCTGCTGAGTGAAGGCCTGCTTGCCCCTGGTCAACTGGGAAACAAGAGCCTCCTTCTCCTCCATCTGGCGGGAATACTCACCTGAATAACAATGCATAAATTACTTTGTGAAAGCGATGAACCCACCGACAGAGTGCTTTTCTTTACAGGTGTACAGGTGCACTCACCATTCTCCGTCTGCAGTCTGGCCTTCTGTGCATTAATGTCATTCAGCTGGCGGACATTCTCATCATTTTTGGATTTGAGTTCACTCAACTGGTCCTCAAGAGTTCTGCACATTTTCTCCAAGTTGCCCTATCAGAAATGAATGTGCTATATTTACTGTATATTAAGTAATACAAACACTTTTCAAGATTTGTTTGGTACAATTCTTGGATCCTAACCATCTAAAGAGAATTTATATGGCAGAATCTTTAAACTTGAGGGTAGAAAGCTAAAACTTAAACCGCTCACCTTTGATTTAGCAACAGCCTCCATGTTGCTGGAGAGGTCGTCAATCTCCATCTTGTACTCGCTCTTCTCCTTCTCCAGCTTCTGTTTGACACGCTGGAGGTTGTCGATCTGCTCTCCCAGCTCCGCCACACTGTCGGCCTGCTTCTTGCGGAGAGCTGCTGCGGTTGCTTCGTGCTGCAGGGTCGACTCTTCAAGATCACGGCGCAGCTTCTGGAACTCAGCTTCACGCTTCTTGTTCATCTCGATCTGAGCAGCCGTTGCTCCACCGGCTTCCTCGAGCCTCTCACTGATTTCCTCAAGCTCCCTGGAGAGGTCAGCCCTCTGCTTTTCAACCTTAGCACGAGCGGCCCTCTCAGCCTCAATCTCCTCTTCCAGCTCCTCAATACGAGCCTAGATTTGATGATTAGAAGTTGTATTAATTGGAATATAATGTTTTTTCTTTAACTGGAAGGTATTGAATACTGTATGTGTGTTGAATATGTCACCTGGAGCTCCTTGATCTTCTTCTGAAGCTGAGCACCAAGAGACTGTTCATCCTCAATCTTGCTGAGGAGCTGGCTGATCTCAAAGTCTTTCCTTGATGGGGATATCAAGAAAGTGTTCAGTGTCACTGTTTGAACTGTTGTAAGAGTATTAATAATATAATAACATAAAACAAACAAAATCTTACTTCTTGATTTTTTCCTCAGATTGCTGTTTGTCATTCTCTAGATCCATTATGGATTCCTGGGCCAGTTTCAGATCTCCCTCAAGCTTCCTCTTTGCCCTCTCAAGGTCCATGCGGAGCTTCTTCTCTTGCTCCAGTGATCCCTCAAGCTATTACATGACAGTTAATGATAGCTAGTTTTAGGAATTTAAAAGACAGAGCATCAAAAGAAAAGAATCCATGTCAGTTGTCTCAAATGGGTGCAACAAATCCTCTCTGCTTCTGTTTGATCTGCCCCTTTAAGCCTGAGCCAACTAAACAGGGACCTGAAGCCATTATCTGTATCACTCCCTTCAAAATAAGTTGAATCCAAACTAACATGTTGAAATACCAAAGTCACACAAACAAGATAACCGATTGAGGCAGCTATTTCTCGCCTTGAAAATGGAGCCAAAACCAAAATCGTTGTTTTCTTACATCGTCCACTTGCTGTTCCAGCTTTGTCTTGGCCTTGGTCAGAGTGTTGACTTTATCTTCCTCTGCCTGGAGATCATCAAGTGTTTGCTGGTGAGCCTCTTGGAGGGCTTTCTTCTCCTTGGTTAACTTGGCAATAGACTCATCTTGAGACGCCATCTCCTCTGTCAGGTTTTTCACCTGAAAAAGACAACAGTACAGTAGTTTTTATATAACTCAATATCTATACATATTTTAAACATTGATAGAATCATCAAATTATTTTGTATCAGTGTATGTTTGAAGTTATATGAACCTTGTTTTCTGTGGCATGTTTCTCCTTCTCGACTTTAGCCAAGGTGAGCTCCAAGTCGTCAATGTCTTTCTTCAGCTCAGAGCATTCATCCTCCAACTTCCTCTTCTTAGCCGTCAGCTCAGCGTTGATTTCCTCTTCATCCTCCAGTCTCTCAGTTGTCTCTTTGAGTTTGGCCTCGAGCTGGATCTTGCTCTTAATGAGTCCTTCACATCTTTCCTCAGCATCACCGAGATTCTCAGCTTCCTATTGTCCATTTTGAACATACAATAAGTTAGTTTATTTGTTAAATATTTCAATATTCATTCACATAGAAGACAGTGAAGGTATTCTTATCTCACCTAGATATCTGAAAATGTGAGCAGCAGGGTTACATTAGTGAATTCTCCTACTTACTGCAGCCACTTGGAGTTGTAGGTCATTCTTCTCCTGCAGCAGGGAAACCATCTTCTCCTCCAGTTCCTTCTTCTTGGCCAGGGCAGCAGCCAGGTCTGTTTGCATCTTGCCATAGTTCTCTTTCATCTGAACCAGCTCCTTCTCAGTCTCAGCGCTCTTCAGGAGAGGCTTGATCTTGAAGTACAGATTCATCCATGGCCAGTTCTTCACATTCATGAATGAACGGATATTGTACTGGATTGAATAGATTGCTTCTCTGTAAGATAAATGTACACAAAATGTCACTTTCACTGTAATGGTTTCTTTAGAACTGGGGAGGATTATGATATAATATCTGGAAACTATTCAAATGGACAGAAAAGTACAGTACTTCTATATAAGAGGCAGAACTAATTTGACGTTAGTGCAACCGACAAGCCTACCTCCTCTCCATCATCTTAACAAACTCCTTCCTCATAACATATCCTCTGCAGAGAGCTTGAGTCATGGTCACCAGCTCAGCCAGTTTCTCATCTCTCATCTCCTCCAGGGTACCCAGCAGACCAGCTTTGAAGAACACCTATGTTGTCAAGTGAAGGAAATTTGTATTCAACATGCATGGATACCACTAAATTTGTTAATATTGTCAATAAGAATGAACCTTTGTGTGTCCAAACTTGTACTGAGTGTGGTCCACATCAATGGAGCCCAGCAGCTTCTCTGAAGCTTTCTTGTTGTCGATGAACTGTCCCTCAGGGATGACACTGGCATTCAATACTTTGTATCTGCAAGGAAAATGATAGATAAGATTGATTTCACTCCCCAACTTTCACAGTGTGTATATATTAGTTGACAGAGCATCCGAGTCTAAAATGTGACGCCAAGTTCCTTAAACCTGCATTCTTTCTAATGGCCAGCAGTGGACGAGTCTTTTGGCTACAAAAAGAAGTCCAATTGTATTCAACCTTATCAACCCACTTCTCACTTGATTTATCAACTGAAAATTACCTTTGCTTAAAGTCACCGTAGAGGATTCTGCTGGGGAAGCCCTTTCTGCAGATTCTGATGCCTTCCAGTACACCATTGCACCTCAGCTGGTGGATGACCAGGAAGTTCTCCATAAGACCTGGACATTGCATGCGCGTAGAGGGCAAAATGTTTGCTCTGTTACGATGTTACACAAAGTGCTTAAAGGTACAAACTATTATGAACTTCTTACCAGGTGTCTTTGATTCATTAGGAATCAGGCAGCGTACAAAATGAGGATGAGTGCTCCTCAAATTGGTCATCAGCTTGCCCAAGTTCTCCTGTGAATGAGCATGACAAAATTATTAACTTGGTTTCGTAATGAGTTTTTTAATTGTTATTCAAATGCTATGCAAGTGCAATACTTACTCTGAAAAGAGCAGACACAGTCTGGAAGGAACCGCCCTTCTTCTTTCCGCCCTTTTTGCCACCACCACCAGCAGCCTCTGTTTTGCAAAATAATTGAATTTCATTAATAGGTGAATAAATAACATAAATGTGTTTAAGCATTATTCTTTGTGAAAAATGTATATTGTAATTTGGAGATGGTCTGGAAGGAACCAACCTTCTTCTTTCCACCACCTTTCTAACCACCTCTGTTTTTGCAAAGAAGTTGTAACAATGCTTCTGAATCATTGCCTTTGTTTCTTCTCTGGTTTATCTCCACATGAAAACTCCATGTTTTATCTTATAAACAGATTACCAGTTTGTGCTGACAAGGCCCTTACCCTCCGCTCCAGCATGGGCCACATACAGCATCGCCAGCAGTTTGTTTGAAGCCTTCTGGTAGAGCTGAACAACTGAGTCATTCAGGGGGTCCTTATTCTTGTCCAGCCAGCCAGTGATATTGTAGTCCACAGTACCAGCATAGTGAACCAGGGAGAAATGAGCTTCAGCCTTGCCCTTTCCTGGCTTTGGCTTCTCAAAGGCCTTGGTCTTGCCAAGATGCTGATCATGCAGCTTGTTCTTGAAAGAAGTATCAGAGGCCTTGGGGAACATGCACTCCTCTTCAAGGATGGAGAAGATGCCCATTGGCTGAGAAGAATTTACATTTCAAAATTAATTTGAGGAAGCAAACATTTGCACATGAATCAAGAATTCACATCTACCAGAGTGGTTGCTTACCTTCTCAATAAGCTCAATGCAGGCAGCCAAGTCCATACCGAAGTCAATGAACTCCCATTCGATGCCTTCTTTCTTGTACTCCTCTTGCTCCAGAACAAACATGTGGTGGTTGAAGAACTGTTGCAGTTTCTCATTGGTGAAGTTGATGCAGAGTTGCTCCAAGCTATTGAACTACAGTATACAGGTAGACGATCAGTCCATTGAGCATGTAGGGTTTATATATAATCACTACTTATGTGCTTCTATTTAACTTACATCAAAAATCTCAAATCCAGCGATATCCAACACTCCAATGAAGAACTGCCTTGGCTGCTTTGTGTCCAGCATCTCGTTGATACGGATGACCATCCACAAGAACATTTTCTCATAGATGGACTTGCACAGAGCACTGACAGCATTGTTGACCTAGAAATAATTTTAAAAAAAGTATATATAACAGTATAGTGTGGGAATTTGTCATAATATTTTTGTATCAAAAAGTCCCAATTTTTAACCTTTTAAAACCCACCTGCCTGCTGGTGACTAGGGTTAGGGATCTACAAGCGTGGTTGGGTTAGGGTTGGGGTGGGTCTTAAGAGGGTTAAGGTTAGGGCAAGTTTTTTTTCCATTACCTGTGGAACAGTCTGACCTTTGGTCACCATCTCATTTCCGACCTTAACTCTTGGGTAGCACAGAGCTTTCAGCATATCAGCTGAGTTCAGGCCCAGGAGGTAGGCGATTTTATCAGCCTCTGATGGAAGGAAAAGACAATGAGTACACATTAGAGGCTTCACAGAACAGTCGACCCTGTGCATCGCTGTAGACTTATCGTTCATCTGTAGTTTTAACACGGTGCTGTAACAAATAGAGATGTTCCGACACCAGGTTTACCAATACGGAGTACCAATCCGATACATGTGTGTGAAATAGATGATTATTATCATTTATTAAGTTTATACTAGTAAGTCTGTATGATTGCTATCATTGTCAGAATCAGAGCTGGGCATGTCATGACTTCGCTATCCTGGGGTAAAAAATGGTGAACGGGACACTGCTGGGGTCAGGGTCCTTGATTGATCGCATTTTAGGCAGTATTGGAGGAATTTCAGATACTGGTATCGGTATCATAACAACTCCAGTAATAAAGCAGTGGCACTGCATCTACAGCCGATATGCAGCGGGGGGCGCTGTAACTTATCATAGTTCATTAAAGTAGCCTATTCAACGGTGGACACAACTCAGGTTGTTATTGAACAGATCTGTTTGAACAATCATTTCTGTGTTATGCCATGTTAAATAAACAGAATTGAAGGTATTTAGAGAAGGAAAGTACTTGTGACTTGAGTAGTAGGAATGTAACAATAAATATGTGACGATTCAAATTTGGTCAAATTAATTGTGAGGGCGCTATCTACTTTTGACTTTGCTTCTTTGACATCCTACTTCACTCGCTTCACACATGAAATTTCACTTTAACAAAGAAAAGAAAATATGCCCAGTTTATTCGCTACCTCAGAAATAAAAAACATATTCTATAATTTGATTAAAAAAAATATATTTGGGAAATTTTCTTCTGTAATAAAAGTGTTGCTGGTGGTATTTCACACACCAGATAACTTCAATGATGAGTATGATTGTACCAGTTACCCTCAGTGCCGTCAGGTTCAGCCTGCTCCTCACGCTGCTTCTGCTTGAATTTCATGTTGCCGTGATGCATCACAGCTCCGGTCAGCTTGTAGATACCCAATTTCTCCTCGGCAGTGAAGCCCAAGATGTCAATAGCAGTCTGCAATATAAATGAAAAAAGTTATCGGTGTGTAACACATTTTACGCTGTACATAAACTGATCTGTTTACTGCCTTACGTCTGTGGCAATGAACTCCTCCACATCATTAATGCTTTTGACTGTGATTTCACCCTGACTGATCATGTGGTAGTCATAGGGGTTGGTGGTGATCAGGAGAGCCTCTGCAGGAGCACAGTAGAAATACACAGTGTTGTTTGGTGTATTCTCTGGTTTTGTTTAAACTTCAGACTCGTGTAGTAACATACCCAGGAGCTCAGGCTTGTGTCCTGTCATCAGCTGATAGAAGATATGGTAGCTCCTCTCAGCGGACAACTGGAAGGTCACACGGGACTTCTCCAGCAGATCTAAGATTAACAAGTCGAGGTCAGATTACTGCATATTGCATAAATGACATCATACAGTGGCAACAGATGTCTTGTACTCACATGTTTCAATATCAGCGGAGGCCAGCTTGCCACTGGTGCCGAAGTGAATCCTGATGAATTTACCCTAAACATGTTGGATTTAAGTTAGCAGGATTCTTCATAAGCAGCTCAAAAAGAGTTTAAATGTTTATTTTTTGGCCCTTTCGACACTTACGAAACGGGAGGAATTGTCATTCCTCACAGTCTTAGCATTACCATAAGCCTCCAGCAGAGGGTTGGCTGCAATGATTTGATCTTCCAGCGAACCCTAGAGAAAGACATTGTTGTCTATTGTGAAGAATCCATAAACAGACAATTCAACCTGGTCTTGTTTGATTAAAGCTATTTTTACCTGGATTTTGCCAGCTTGTTGCTCGGTTTTCTTGCTGCCTCCAGCCACTGCAATTGTTGCAAAGTACTGGATGACACGCTTGGTGTTGACAGTCTTTCCTGCACCGGATTCTCCACTGAGGGAAGAGAGAGATATATCTGGAGTCACATATATCAGTATCATATAAAGTTATTCAGTTATTTGTACATTACTCACGTGATGAGGATAGACTGGTTCTCACGATCTGAAAGGAAAAAATATGTCCATAAAATACCAAATACAGTCACATTTCAGGTCATATCTGCCGTGTCTTGCTTTGAAATAT
Organism: Dicentrarchus labrax; assembly: GCF_905237075.1. Taxonomy (NCBI): domain Eukaryota; kingdom Metazoa; phylum Chordata; class Actinopteri; family Moronidae; genus Dicentrarchus; species Dicentrarchus labrax. The sequence goes on from NW_026136720.1 coordinate 34,625,583, forward strand.
CTTACCGGTGAGCATGAACTGATAAGCATTATCAGAGATGGAGAAGATGTGGGGTGGAGCCTCAACTCTCTTCTTGCCTCTGTATGCTACAACAACCTCAGCATCATACACGGGAAGCCACTTGTAAGGGTTTACGACGACACAGAAGAGACCAGAGTAAGTCTGGAAAGAGAAGAAAGGTTTAAACTTCTGCAAACCCAAGAGCTGCAACTTGTCCAACACTGGACCTTTAACCTGAGACTGTTTGATGAGCAGTAAAAAACTTCTTGCAGTATGTCTAAGTGAATTACTCACGTAGATCATCCATGAAGCAAAACGCTCTTTGAGGTTGTACAACACGCAGGGCTCGTTGAGGTGGGTCATCATGGCCATGTCCTCAATCTTGTCAAACTTTGGAGGATTCATGGGATGGATGTCTTCCTCTTTGACTGTGATCGTCTGAAAGAAAAACAGTCCAGTTTTAATTGGGCAGAATTTAAAAAACATATGTAATGTGATGGACGTGGTCCTGTTTGACCCACCTTTCCTGAGAGAGTTTCCACGGTGGCTTTGCCGCCCTCTCTTTTGGTGAGTTTACCCTTCAGGTACATTTCATCAGGATCCACCACAAAGAAGGCAGTTTTGGCATCAAAAGGAGTATTCTGAGCCTCAATCCTCTCCTTCTCGGGCTTGCGGAGGTATATGGACGCAGGCCCATACTGCGCCATCTCTGCGTCTGTGCTCATGGTGGCACTTTAGTGGGGGCTGAAAAGACCAGACGCAGTTTGAATTACTCTAATATTTCATTGTTATATAATTTAAAGGTCCAGTGTGTAACATTGAGGAGGCTCTATTGGCAAAAATGGAATATAATATTCATAAGTATGTTTGCATTAGTGTTTAATCACCACGGCGTCAGCCCAGAACAGACCACCCGAGCACTGGCTGCTGATAGGGGCGAGATCTTCGACTACAGCGCTAGATACCCCTAAATCCTACACACTGGACTTTAAGCACTGATTGTTGTGTTTGTGTGTGGATATCGTCTCGTATGTGATGTCTTACTTCACTTTATCCCAACTGAGTGGCACAGATGTAATGTTGTCGGAGGTTGCTGTTAAAGAAACATTGAGATGATCATTGGAGAGGACACAACGTGTAAACCGCTGTCCATCCGCAGTCACACTGCAGGAACTCATGACTTATTACAACACTGAGGTTAAAAACTCTACTCGATCTGTCTTTTGATGTTAAGGCAAAAACAGAAAATAGTCCTAAGCACACAATAGGAGTTATTTGTAATAACTTTCATTATTATTGAGGTTTAGGACCGGTTTATTTTATTATTTATAAATCTGGTTGTAGATGTTTTTATTTTTTAGAGCTTTGGTACTTCAGATACTATTAAATGACTCATTATTTGAAGTTTTATTAAAGTTTGTTTTATTATTTCAGATCTAAACTTTAAAGACCTGAAAAATAAAAAGATACATTTCCCATTATATCCCCCGATACTATTTGTCTGTTCAGTCTGTTTGATTGTTAAAAGTTATACAAATAGATAATACAGACAGTTATTGAGTTCACTGTTTGAGTTCATTGTGCAGTTTATCAGCCGTTCTCTGTTCTTATTGTTAGTTTTGAATATAATGTGAAATATCAATAACATAATATCAACTAAATGAACCATTAAGAGTCATTACAAAGTGCACACAGAAACAGAGTTAAAGGCATTTTGAAATGAGAGAGAGCACTAACCTGGGATGATGTTGTCAGTTGTCAGAGGAGTCTGAGGCTCCTGCTTTTATAGAGACTAGAAGTTGCTCGCTCAGCAGCAGCAGCCTCTCGATTAGGTCAAGCATCCCCGACATCGAGACACCCGTCTTGTAACATTGTATTTAATGACATCACATCGCTCGACTATGAACGGAGGAATAAAACTCTGGAACTGGAAATGTTAAATTAATTGAGCAGGATCAGAATTTTTGTAGATTTGAGTAAAAATACAAATAAAAAGGAAGCAAATATACTTATTTTGTATGTTATACACTCTGTATGATATACATGCATTTTACTTATGCTTACATTCTTATTTTTAAGTCGCTTCTGTTTCCTGTTTTCTCACATTTACACCTATATTTCCATATTTTCAGACGGTATAAACCACATTGAGTTCAAATAAATCTGCCACATAAATCAACATCAATCACATCTGTGTATAAAAAGCTTTACATATAACTCTCTGTTTTTCCCATTTTCATTATGTCTTATATTTTTCTTATATATTCATATTTAATGTGTGTTTCCTTGTTGTGTATCTGGAGCTGCTGCAGTGAGTGAATGTCCAGTGGGAGATGACTTTATCTTTATTAGTTTATCTAATCGTTCATCTAATCTTATAAATCAAATTGCCATTGCCATTTCTAAATGCATCTATTCATGGCGTGTTCCTCGACTTCCCTAATGTCCTTAGCAAGATGAACTCAAATGTCACTGGTATCCAGTGTCAGGGCTTCTCCACATTTCAGATCTCGCCCTGACATGCAGTAAATATCAAGAATATCATCAGTATCACCATCAATAAAATACCACTTAACAAATCCCTCACACTCCACTTATATATTTTATAGAGTGTGTCGTGTAATATTAGTAATATCTGCTCTATTCCTTATAAAAGTGTGATGGCAGTGTCCCAGAATAGACGCGATGCAACACATACGTGAGTGTTTGATCAACTAATTTGCTCCAACAAATAATTAATTCCCTCTCTGACTTCCTTGAAGTCCTTGAAATGATTTTACAGCGAGATGTTTGTCTCCACTCGCCCTCGCATTCAATCACCCTCGCAGCCAGGAATGGAACTTAAATTTGGAGAAGCATGCAAGTGACGCTGGTATATGGTTGCAGGAGTTTTGGCACATCTCATGTTTCCGCCAATTAAACTGAATGTAAAGCCCTTTTACATGAAGTTCAAGCGGTGTCACACCTTGCCTTAAAAGGTCCAGAACATTTGCGGGCTATAATAAGTCCCACTCAGATATCAAAGATCTTCATCCTCATGCTACATTTGATTCTAAAGGATTGCTGTTATGGAAACTCAGCAGCGTGACCCGTTTTGGAAATGACTCCGAAATAAAATGACCCAGCCGAATGCCTTTCAGAGGTATTAATAATGAATTATACAATAATATGTTTTACATTTAGAAAGAAAAACATTTAAAACTTTACAAAATGTTGTATTAACTTTTAGAGATTCACCACCAGCAGATCTGTGCCTTGTTTATTCAGTTTCACTGTGTAGTTGTATGATGAACTCAGTGATTGTGAACTTAATGAATGAATTACAGACAGCTCACAGAAATATCTTTAACAAACATCTTTTTATTGAGCATTACTGCATTCAGAGCTCGTACAGTTGTGCATGTGGCATTGAGGTTATTAGGAAACCAAGGAATTTCAAAATAAAATCACAGATTGAATGAAACTGAACTGTTCAAATACAAAAAAAAAGGTAACAAGGTTAGAAATAAGAAACAAATTCATAAAGATGAATAAATAAATTAGTGATGATAGCAATCCTCCTCTCTACCAACCTCGTACCTACTCCCACCTGCCTCCCCATGCAGTGACATTCACTGGTCACTCATCTCGACACAGGATTTACTTTTACAGGATTTGCTTTGAGGGGTTTCCAGGTCCTGTTAAACTGTACGAGTCTTTCTATCGTATCCTCTCCAGATAAAGCGTCTCAGTCAGGTCCTCTGGCCACGTCTTAGAAGCAGCAACGGTTTCAACACCATGAAAATTAATGTCCTTGCTGTTATAAGTCAGTAAGACAGAAAACGCTGCTGTGCTGTGTTTAGCCTTCTGAATGTGTCAGATAGTCCGAGGATGATGAGTAACGGCTCCGTAACCTCAGACATAAAGCTCCAGGTGTCAGCACAAAAACACTGGTCATCAGAGGAGGGTTACCTGATAGAAATAATATATTAAATATAATACAAGAAAGTCTCTGTCCCAAGTTCTATCAAGGCAATAAATGAAAGCAGGATCCGGTAGACCAGGATCCAGAGTGGAGCTCCTGGCTCTGTCCACATTGTGAGTGTGCTGTGTGGTGCTGGTAGGTCACAGGATTACGAGATTAAAAAAACAAAAAAAACAAACACCAAAATAAAAAAAAAAAAACCTTAACTTTTATTTTTTTTTTTTAGTTTGGGTTTTTGTGAGAAACACTTAAAACTGTTATAAATAATTAAATTTTAAAAAATATAAAAATCCCCCCTTTAAAAAAAAAACTTATAAGAAGACGAAGATTTAATTTGTTCACTCTGAAATACAATCATACACACAGACGGCTTATAGACATGCAAATGTCATTTTGAATGTTTGACAGCGACGAGCTCCAGTTGCTCCGATCGATCATTACTCTTTATGATATCCATTACCAGGTAATACGGACCAACACCTAGTTATCATCAGGTTCACTGGGTTCATTGTACAAATATCTGTCATATAGGTCACTTTTACTCAATGATAGAAAAGCATTCTAGGTTAGGAACCACTGTGCGAACCTATCAAAACATTATGCAATCCTTCTAAACTTAGTTTCAATCTAGAAAAACTCTTTTTATTTGATTTCAAGCTTTCAAACACTCAACTTTAAATTATGCAAAAGGTTTACAAAAGCACACACATTCAACTGTTACACAGAAATATCTACACATTCGATCATTCGAAGAGGCCATATTATATATTATCTATTCTGTTTACATGCATTGTTTAAAAGACACATTATTTTTCTCCCACTGGTCGCTGCTGCAGCATCTCTGTTCCCCGGTTGGTCCGCTGGCGACGAGCCGTATGAGGCAGTGCAGGAGCTTTTCAGACCTTTTACATTCACAAAAAAGATCTGTATAGCCACTTAACCCCAAAAAGCATAACATTAAGACCCCTGTTAGCTGTAGCCGAAGCAGCAGGGCGCTCCCATGAACACCAGTAGGTTGTAAACAGGAGCACTGTTCAGTGTGCAGGCTGTATCTGTCTGATGTTCAACACAAACTCTTTACTGTCTCCTTCCAGCAAACCCGACATGTCTGACTCGGCCACCGTGTTGGAGGCCTTCAAGTTCATCGAGAGCGCTGCAGCAGAATTCAGCGACGAGGACGAGGAGGAGGACAGCGAAGGGCGGGACAAGACCATCTTAGACCTCGCTGCAGTAAGACATTAAACGTACAATATGTCATTTCTCACGATTTTTGACGCCACGCCACGGACGCACCGTTAGACGAAACCATGCGATTCTGATAACTCTTCATTGTGAAGGTCTTTAGATTGAACTGACCAATGAATTAATGAATTCTTTAGAAGGAGTCTGTTAAACTACAATGGCTGCAAATGGCAAAATTAGCACCAGATTTGCACATTGAATTCAAAATGGCCAACTTCCTGTTGGGTTTCGGGTATGGCTCCGGGAGGCTTCTTTGTACATCTGGACATAAAACATGTGCCAACCAATTTTCGTGTGTGTACGTTCGTGATAGACGGATTAATGGGGCCGATTATTTGGCTTTAACACTCTGGATTTGTACATTCTGTCTCACGACTCAACAGGATATTGAGAACGAATAAAATCAGAAACATATGAAGGAAATTACGCTGCGGTGGCTTCATGTCTTCTGTCTGAACTCCAGAGTCTTCCTCAGTCTTCCTCTTGTCTCTACCTTTTAACAGATGGTGAGGAAGAAACAGTCGTCCACCCCTTCTTCCACAACCTCCGACCTCAGCGACGACCCCGACACGGAGGAGGCGCTGAAGGGTTTTGATTTCTTGGCGAGTCCAGATGAGCTGGATGGATCCCCCGAGTCCAGGAGTGGGGAGGACAGCGGAGAGTGGGGTGAGACAAGGGGGGACACTCTCAGATGAGGGGGGTTTCAGAAGAATGTGAGTCTGCAGGTTTCAGCGATTGGTTGGAGATTGAAGGTTATATAAGAGATTGAAATCATTAATATATCAGCTAACATTATATTCTCTATATACAGTCACATGGTGTCTCACTCACTCTGCCTGTGTTGTATCGCAGCCTCTCTGTGGTTTGTGGTTATCTTGGGAAAAAGGTGGCAATGGGGCTAATAAATAACGTGGTATCGGATTTACCGTGTTTTAAGCAGCATTGGAGGAATAATCGATTAAAAACCGACTAACAACGACGTCGTGGTGAGTTATTTGTACAGTTTTCTTAATGGAGTCTGGTCGGCTGTAGCGCCCATTGTTTTGGTCTAAGATGCTGGTTCTCTAGTCTAGTGTGACATCTACTGGCAAGTGATTGATAACCTGTAAGTGCAGAGGACAGTTAACTAGTTAACATGGGCAACATGATCATTTGAATTGAACTATTTTTTTGTACTAAATACAGACTTATGTCTTCTTTTCCAGAAATTACTCAATAGTGTAATGTTAACTGTTTACAGCTGATAGTTGATGGCAAAAACATGAAATCTTTATAGACGTATAAATATCTGTGCAGTACATCCAACTGATATATATATATATATATATATATATATATACAGTATATAATTAATAAACTAAACTAAAACCCAACGAGGTTTTGAATGGCAGCAAACAGCTGCTCCTGCACTGACACATTTCCTCTGTAAAAATAAAAAAACTCTCTTAACAAAATAAAGTTCCCAGCTGGTGACCTGTCTGCCCCCGCAGTTTACACAAAATACCCCTTTTTTCTACTGTTGCTTAGCAACACATTCAGTGTCATTCGGCCAATGACAAAAAGCATCCCCACGCATATTGTGACTCAACACTTCACAGTCCAGAGAGTTGTAAAGGAGTGCTGACTGAACGCAGAACCACACACTCAGTATTGAAGGAGGAAAAATAAATCAGTGTTTCTTTGTATATTTGGTTTTATTTGGAGCTGTGAAACAATCAGTAGTTTCCTTTCACAGACAGAAAATAACAGCAGCTGAACACAACAAACAGTGTCTGTGTTCGGCTGCGTTATGAAACAGATTTGTCATTTCTGACTGAAGTCTTTTCTTCCTGAACCCACGCCACCTCCTCCACGACCCAACACGTCACTCGCCGCGGAGGCTAACGGGATGAGATCCTTTCTTAGCCTCAGCTCGCAGTCTTCGCGGCGGCGGTCAGTCCTGCCGACTCCCCCTCACTGATTTCTGCACGTGTCTGGTGTTTGAACCCGCTGACCATCTGCAGGTTATTTTTATCACCGTTTCAGCTGTCAGGAGGAGCTGAAGGCATTTTGTCTGTCTGCCTTTCTGAAGCAGCAACATCTGTATCTGCAGTTTTTATTAGAGAGAAACAGCTGCAGCAGGTTTAACAACAGTGCCAGCTGCAGGCAGTGAGTGGTAACTGCTGCAGGGCCGGCTGCTGTTGAGACACACGTCTTAACAAAAACAATAAAGAACGAAACATCTCTGTGTCTCTTCCCTCCAGTGGATATTACATACTGCAGCTGAGATTCAGTTGGACAACATAGAGAAAGATTAAAGAAAGAAACACAACGCTAATACTCACAGGATCGTTTGTATTCACTTGTGTTACTCACAGGGTGAATATTCACCCTAAAGTCTGGATTACTACGGTGGTATGAGTCTAAGTTAAACAGATTTGCTGTGATTTAATAAATAATAATCAATAATCAGATCAAAATGATGCTGAAATAACGACATCATGATGGAGATTTTTGTAAAATTCATACTTTGTCTGCAAGACAATGAGCAAACAACTTTTAAAATGCTCTGTGAGGCTGTACTTAAGACTCAGTGGTGCTTTGAGTTAAATGTTCACTGTCTTAGTTTAGCGTGTTAACATTTGCTAATTAGCAGTAAACACAAAGTACAGCTGAGGCTGATGGGAACCCGTTTACTTTTGCAGGTTGCGATACAGAGACACCATGTGACTCTGTGTCTGTATATAGAGAATAGCTGTTAGCTGATATATTAATGATTTAAATCTCTTATTTCTAAGCTTTAACTTGAGTGAAGGAATTGATTTGTGGATCCTCGGTGGATCTTCCGGCTCTGCTGTCGCTGCAGAGACCTTCCAAACCTTCAGTTTTGTGAATTGTTGTGTGCTTTCGTGGCTTCTTCATGAGAAAGCGTTGCTCTCCTGCGTTAACATTTCACTTCCAGACGAACCATCAGAGTTTATCTGGATTCCAGCTGTTTTCATCGTGTTTGTGTTTCACCAGTAAAGTCACAGAGAATTTCATCTTCCTTTCTTTGTGTTTCACGTTTGTTTGTCTGACGTATGAACAGAGTTTGAAGCTGTTGATGTTCCTCTTTGTTGTTGATGTGTGGAGCCTCAGCAGAGTCACAAGTGATTCATAAAGAACACGTGTTCATTAACTGTCTCACGTCACTCATTACATGCTGCTCATGAGCAGGAGACAATAATACAGCGACTGTATGTTTGTTGTTTAGAAAGGCTGAAAGTTGCAGGGAACTAAATTCTTTTTGTAGTTTTGGCCTCGGTTTAGTTTCAGAATAAAGATTACGTGAAAATTAAGGTGAGGATAAACATTTTCTTCCCTGGTGTCCTGATGCAGTTAGCATAGCTTAGCATAAAGACTGGAAGTGGGGGGAAAACAGCTAACCCAGCTCACTTTGGACTCGAGTTGAACAGAGTTTCCCCTTTGCTTCCAGTCTTTATGCTAAGCTAGGCTAACTGCCACTGACTCCGGCAGCCGTCGTGCCTTCAAACAGCTACCGACGTGAGCGATGTAGGACGTTAAACAAGCAAAATCAAAAGTAGAGAGCGCCCTCTGCTGTCTCACTGATTTGACTCTTTGTATTTGTATCACAATTGAAAAGTCTCTCAATATTTCTTAACATCCCTCCGTAGATAAAAACGTTCTAAGATAACAAACACACAATGATTCTTATTTCCAGGTGATTATACTCTAAGTTGAGTCTCTGCAGCACAAACTGAAACTGAAACTGTGGCCAAGACAACAAAAGCTTGTAGACATTTCCCTGTAAATATCCTTCATCCTCATCCCGTCTGCCTCCGTAGGTTTGTCAAAGTACAGTTGGTGGATATGTACTGTAGTGCATCCAGACACATATAACAGGTTTCTACCCCACCTTCCTCCCCTCCTTCCTCCCCTCCTCCTCCTCCTCCACCTCCTGCCGGCCTGTAGAGAAGGAAGAGCAGTCTCCTCTGGGGGAACTGGCCTGGGACGTGGACCAGGGACTGATAGCCCAGCTCAAGGAGCAGTACAGGAAGGAGCGCAAGGGCAAGAAGGGGGTGAAGAGTAAGTCCTGTACCAGGCCTCTAGTTAATCCTCTCTCCTCACTTTATTCTCGCTCCTTTGACTCTCTCTGTTTTTGTTTCCTCTCCTCTCAGTCTGTAAGGGCTTAACTGACAAATAAGTTCACCTAGAAAGCCAGTTAGCTCACATTTAGCCACATTATTGCTAATATTTTAAAGTAAGTCAAAACTACTCACTAACTTCCTGGAAGGACTCACCATGAATGAGAGCAGGCGTACGTCAATGACCTTCTTCAGACTGACGACGCCCCCTTTTGGGTGAAAAGAGTTCCTACTGGCGCCGTTCCTAAAAGCTACTCATCAGACAATGAAATAAACTGTCCATCTGTCCGTCCCTCTGTGTCCAACTCTTCCTCACAGGTTAGTTAATGACAGACAGTCAGTGAGTGTGTGTGTGTCCAACTCTTCCTCACAGGTTAGTTAATGACAGACAGTCAGTGAGTGTGTCTGTGTCCAACTCTTCCTCACAGGTTAGTTAATGACGGAGTGGGTGTGTGTGTGTCCAACTCTTCCTCACAGGTTAGTTAATGACAGACAGTCAGTGAGTGTGTCTGTGTCCAACTCTTCCTCACAGGTTAGTTAATGATGTTACTGAGTCAATGTGAGCAGATTGTGTCTGTAGACTGAAGAGAATCAGAGTCTCACTGATGGTGGAAATAAAGGTTTTACTTCCTTAAAACAGCCGTTTTTTGAATGGAGTTTGGTTTGACAGTAGCAGAGGGGATTTGAACCTTAATAATTCCCATAAACTGACCTGACCTACCTTCTAATAATGAACCTTGTAAACAGCAGAAAGTAACAGGAAGTGGAGATAAACCCTCCTGTTTTCTTCTTCTGTGGTAGTAAAAGGTAGATTAATAAACACAAACAGTTTACAGTAACGTCACATTGGTCAGACGGCAGAAATATGAGATTCAATAAGGTTGCTGTATCTGTCAGGACACTCATCAGTAACTGTTTACCTGACTGGCTGTAGAATTTAGGTTCCAAATAGCTTTGAACAGTTTTCTTATTTTATGGTATTAAATTGACGAAGAGGAACTGCTTTCACCCAAAAGTGGGCGGTGCATAACGACCAAAGCTCTCATCTATCACTATCCTCACTCATATTTTAAAACAGATACATCCTCTCCTATAGTCGTAGTGGTGTGAACGGGTTTCAGACACGTTGCACAGCAGTTGCAAGTTTCAGCTCGTCTCGTCTCGTCTGGGTGTTAAGAGGTTGCAGGGCCTCAGTTTCTATATACCATCGACCTGTCTGTTGAGCTGTCTCCCTCTGCTGTCTCTTCCTGTCTGTCTGTCAGAGAGTTAAAGGTGATCAGGACTGAACGCCACTCTCCCCTCCTCTGTTTGTTTTGTCTCCTTTCATAAATCCTTTGGTTACTCATCTGTTCTGTTTCATTCTCTGTTTTTTTAATGTTTGACCTTAATCTATATTTCCTGAATCTCTGCACTGACTTTAAACTTTCTTTCTGTGTTGGTAATATCAAATCTAATCCTCCACCCTACCTGCGTAAAAACAGCAGCAATTAGCTTTACTTTAAACGTACAGGATGACATTTCTGCCACTACGGGGGGTTTCTCTCATTAAAACAATAACAGAAGAGGACGTGTGATGAGGTGGTGAAGCAGCACCAAGATAAAAATGGATCAACAGTCAATGTATGACAGCTTCTGGCAGACACCCACAACGCTGACGCAGGCACAAAGGGGATATGACGCCATTGATTATAGATTATTGATAGAACCAACTACATATAGAACATAGCTCTAGAGTTTATACACAGTTTAATGAGATGTTAGAGATTCTAGCTTTAAATGGATTCTCCTGCAGCCATTATGACACAGATGAGTCAAAGTAATATCAGTGCATGCTTTATATTCCTGTTTGTTTCTTCATGTCTTTGTGTTGATGATAAACAGAAGCTGCCACATTTCATCTGTTTCATTCCAGCTTCCTCTCATGCAGAGATTTATTCGTACTTATTGTTTCTCTGGTTTTATTTTTCCTTAACCTTTTCTGTTCGGCCTCTGCAGAGCTGCTGCTGCTGCATCCTTCACGCTGATTTAATTCTCTTTTCTCACAATATGACCTCTTCAATGGAGACTTCTTTTGTCTTGCTAATGTCTGTTTTCCATCTCTCTCTCCTAAACTCCTTTCCTTTTACATTGTCCCTTTCCCTCCTGCCTTCTCTGGACCCCATGTTTCTGTTTCCACCTCTAATTCCCGTCTCCTCCTCCTCCTCCTCCTCCTCCTCCTCCTCCTCCTCAGGACCAAACCGGTCTAAGCTCCAGGACATGCTTGCTAACCTACGTGATGCTGAGGAGCTTCCCTCCATGCAGCCTCCCGTGACGCCCCCCTCCCGCCCCAGTGTACCCAGACTCAATGAACATGAAGTGGGGCGCCCTGAAGACGGTAACCTGCCCTCCTCTTCAGTTCACTAGTCACTCGTTCACTAAACATGGATCCACAGGTGGATTTTTCTGAAACCAGCTGCCTGTTTTTGTCTCTGTAGAGGCGATGACGTTCCTGCCGTCTTCTGGGAAGTCTTTCATCCTGGGCAGAGTGGACGAGGCAGTTTCTAACGAGCTCGGACTGGGAGAACTGGCCGGACTGACAGTTGCCAATGAGGCCGACAGCCTGGCGTACGACGTGAGTAAAAACCAAACTTGAAACACCGAAAACTCTTCTCCAGCGGGACTGTTTGAGGCCTCCGCCTTCACATACAACTCAAAACATAGCTATTCCATTTTTTTCTGTTTGAAGAAAAACTTCATGTTTTCTTGCCAAGAGTTTAAGGAGACTTTCTTGAGTTTTGTCGCCCTTGTAAGGTTGCCAGGCAACCAGCAGAGACAAAAATGTTTATACTTTTGCTGCTGGTGGGTGGGTTTTGTTACCTTTGGACAGAGCCAGGCTAGCTGTTTCCCTCTGTTTCCTCCTGTTTCTAGTCTTTATGCTAAGCTAAGCTAACCTGCTGCCGACTGTAGTGTTAAATGTACCTGTATCTGTAATGTACCTTTTTAACTTTTACATGCTGCCACTTGGAAACGTCATCAGGAGGTACGGCATCAGTCTCTATGCTGATGACACACAGCTTTACATTGCTGCATCTCCTGATGACTCAGGGACAATAAATGTCCTTTTTAACTGTATTTCATCAAGTGATTGATGGAAGAGAACTTTCTACAGCTCAATCAGGACAAAACTGAAGTCTTGATCATTGATACTGAAGCTCAGAGAGACAAACTCAAAGTGAAAGTTCAAGCAACTGGAATTAAACCCGTCAACAAGTAAAAAAATTATCTTAGATTCAGTTTTTCAATTCAGTGTTTTTAATTTTAGTCTTTTTTCAGCCTTTTCAATTTATTTTCCCTTTTTCTTTTATGATATCCATTTTGTGCTTTTGATGCAGCTTTTTCTTGATAACATTTAATTTAGTAGATGGTAGCGTCTCTTTAAAGTCTGTCGACAGCCTCATAGTTTGTTGTTTTTCTGATTTCCCTTTCACTGTGTTATTCTGCCTCAAAGGTGACAAATAAAAGTAAAGTACCATCACTCCCTCCCTCAGATCACTAATAACAAAGACGCTCTGAGGAAGACCTGGAACCCAAAGTTCACCCTACGGAGCCACTTCGACTCGGTCCGGAGTCTGGCCTTCCACCCGGTGGAGCCCGTCCTGGTCACCGCCTCCGAGGATCACACCCTCAAACTGTGGAACCTCCAGAAGACGGCGCCCGCCAAGAAGTGAGAGTCTAAATTTAAACTCAGCTCAGCTGCATAAATCTGTTAGAGACGGGACTTTATTACTGTTTTCTGATACGATCTCTGTTCTTTAATCCTCCAGATGTGCTGCTTTAGACGTCGAGCCGATCTACACATTCAGAGCTCACAGGTCAGATCCAGTTTACTGTTTAAAGACGTTCTCAGTAGTTCACTGAACAGCCTCTGGTGGCACTATTAACTACAGTTTAATTAAAGTTACATATAGAATCATTAATGCCATTAAAAAATAAATGAGACATAATTATGAAATGATTGATCTGTATTATTAATGTCATTCCTATAACGAGATAAAATGTCAAGGGACATATTTGGGTTTATTACTTTCTATAAAGTTACATGAGCTTTATCTTAAACTCTTTGTGTTCATGTAGCGGAGCTGTGCTATGCGTCACCATGAGCTCCAGTGGGGAGCAGTGCTTCAGTGGGGGGGTGGACGGTACTATTCAGAGCTGGAACACCCCCAACCCCAACATCGACCCCTACGACTCATATGGTACGTCCCAGTGATAATGTAGTGGCGTGAAAGCCGTTGCAGAATATATAGTTTTTACACCTCTGTCTGTCATGGTTCTGGTAGAGCCCACTGTCCTGCGGGGGGCGCTGTGTGGTCACACAGACTCAGTGTGGGGACTGGTCTACAGCTCGGCCCACCGTCGCCTCCTCTCCTGCTCAGCTGATGGAACGGTCCGGCTGTGGAACGCCGCCGACACCTCACCATCTCTCGCTGTTTTCAACGAGAGAGGAGGTGAGTCGTGAGTCTCAGTAGCTAGAAGATAAATCTTAACTCCCAGTAAGATTTCCTAAGGTTCAGGGTTAAGTGCTATTTTATCATGCTAAGATGCTAACGATGCTCATGTCCCGCAAGATGATTTTTATTTCACATAATTTGTGGAAGAGTTGTGGCCAAAAATACAATTATTTTGGCAGAAAAATAATAATTCCTTGCATTTGAATAGAGCTTTGTCGTCGTCTACGTACAGTTTCTTCCTATAAAGCGTTGATTTACCTGTTGTATCGTGGCGCAGTCGTTCTGATTGGCTGCAGGAACACGGTGAACCTCTGCTGTCTGTGTTTGTGTCAGACCTCGGTGTGCCGACCTCTGTGGACCTGGTCAGCAGCGAGCCGGCTCACATGGTCACATCCTTCAACACTGGCCACATCGGACTCTTCAACATGGAGACGCAGCAGCTCGTCCTGAAGCTGGAGTCGGCCGGACCGCCAGGTAAACCGAACGACCAATCACTGGTCTCATTCTGTATTTAGTTCAGTATCACTGTTCTGTTGTAAACATTAAAGACATTATTCTGTATTTCTGTTAAAAAAAGACTCAAACCAACAACAGTGTGAGCTCATTGGTTCCTGCTGATATTGTTATAGTCTGGAGGAGGTTACGTCTCTTATAGTGTGTCCGTCTGTGTAAAAGAGACGCTTTATGTCTCCTGGGCCGCTGTGAGAGGACGCATCTCTCTCGCCGTGCTTTGAGTCCTGATGGTCTGACGATTGTTGGTATTAAATGCTAATGTGGTCCTTTTCACGTCTCCTCACAGAGGCTCCCTGCAAGATCAACAAAGTGCTGAGTCATCCCACGCTGCCAATCACCATCACAGCTCAGGAGGACCGACACATCCAGTTCTTTGATAATAACACAGGTAACACACAGCCGCTGGGTTCAGCTCGGGCTTTGGGAGACTAAAACCTGAGTTACAAACTGTAGGTGGAGGTCTAAGATGCGTTGTGGTTATTGTCGACCACTACCAGGGACTAAAAGTCTGGATCTCGGCCTAATGATTCAATTTTGTTTTGTTTATGACGGACGTATTTTTGGGTTGATATCTTTTGTTACACAGATTTGGTGCAAAATGTAAGCATTTCTAACGGCTCTAGTATTGATAAGTATCCCTCCAAAATACCACATTAAGACACTGAGACCTCGAGGAACACCATAAAGCAATATCTTTTGACATTTGGAGATTTCTGTAAAACCTGTTATTATTAACATTATTAATTACTAATAAAACTGAAGAGTCATTTATCTTGTTCTGTTTTGAATCGAAGGTAAGCTGATCCACTCGATGGTCGCCCACTTGGACTCCGTCACGAGTCTCGCTGTGGATCCAAACGGACTGTACCTCATGTCTGGAAGTGAGTATTGAAATTTAAAGAATAAATGATGTAGAAACACGTCTGGACTCATCCTGATGACACGTTTCCTGCTCTCGCCAGGTCACGACTGCTCCATCCGTCTGTGGAACATGGAGAGCAAGACGTGCATCCAGGAGTTCACCGCTCACCGCAAGAAGTCCGAGGAGTCGATCCACGACGTGGCGTTCCACCCCACCAAGTGCTACATCGGCAGCGCCGGGGCCGACGCGCTCGCCAAGGTCTTCGTATGACCTGAAGCGGTCTGCGGCCGAGTGTCGGGCTCAGAGTGGAGAGGAGGCGCTGAGAGGGAGGAGGGCGGAGCTGAGTTCGGGTGAGGAAGCGGGAAACTGAAGGCGACGGACGCGAACTGCTCCTTTTAAGATTTGTCAAATATTCGTCCCCACCCACCCTCCTTCGGACTTAGGCTGGCCCGGGTCCCGAAACAAACCAACCTCTGGATGAGACGATGAATGAAACAGGAAGTGGCAAAAAATAAACACACAGGAACTCTCGGTACATTTAACTAAAGCTGGAATCTTCTTTCTCTAACTCGTCACTAAAAGCCCGACGCTTTAAGATATTGTTCATGATGATGTGCCTTTTTTCTTCACTACATAAATTCTTTTGATCAGACGGCGTGGGAGCGGTAAAACCCGCCGAATAACAACCCGGTTGGTAAAAACAGATTCAGTCAGTAAGACACTGAATCCTCCGACCCGGCTTCATTTGGTTGTGAGTTTATTATTTCCTGTTCTAAACAACAACAACACTAAGTTACGACTCAGCCTGAAGAATCAGTCTGAATGTGGAGAGCGGCCGGTCACTAGGACAGAGCGTCATCCTGTTAACGCCCACGCAGGAAGTAAGAGGTCAAAGGTCGTGGCCCTGAGCGGGTCTGGAGTCAGTGCCTTTGTGCTGAGTCAGCAGGTCGAATCACAAACATCCGAAAAGTTTCATTTCAAAATGAGAAACACATTTCTCTGATTAACATAGAGCGCCGCGGGGGGGGTGTTTTTCTCCAACACAAGCTAACTAATGCTAATCTACAGTCATCTTTATTGGGGGGCAGCTGGAGAGTGAAAGTGGGGGGGGCTCTACCTGGCTAGCTATTTATCTTTAGATAGCTAATTATAGCTAATGTTAGCTCATGGCAGCCTAGATAAAGGAAAGCATTTTGGTTTATTTTCATATTCAGAAATCTATAAAACATATATGTAAATAATAAACTAGCGGCCCGATTATATTATATTTTTGACATTGTGTCTTAGGGCCGGAGGGAGAGGAACGGGGAGCCGGAGGGAGGGGAACGGGGGGCCGGAGGGAGGGGAACAGGGGCCCAGAAATGGCCCCTGTGCCGGCAGTTTGAGACCCCTGTTCTTTAGCTCATTATCTGTTTTCACCCCGCTCTGAGAGAGGATGAACGCTACCTTCTTGTGTATAATTTTGAAATGAAACCCTTCACCAGTGCGACCTGTTGTTATGATACCTGTAATATACTCCACCCAGCCTCCACCTGTAAACACACCTGCTGTCATGTGACTCTGTGACAGTTCGGACGGAGAGCGTCTCTAAAAGTAAAATCTCTCCTGAATCTGAAATATTTCAGCTCTGAGTTTCTGGTTGTTTGTCTTTCCTCACACACTGTAAGATGGACTGACTCAGCAGTTTGTGACGACCTGCTGCTTTTTATTGTGTATTTATGGTTGAAAGATCCGGACGAACTGCAGCGAGAGGAAACCTGCAGCGACGCTCATCTATTTGTTTTACTTTGATTATTTATTACGACTTTTAAAAAGAAACGCCAAATTAAAGCCAAAAGATTCAACCGAGACGACGAGATGCTTCCTACTAAACCCGACAGCTGTGGTTGCTAATGCTAATTAGCTCATTTTGTTGTAAAATAACACTTCACAGGCGTTCTATGCAGGATGTGTCCGTTAGCAGCTTTGGTCGAGCTACATAGAAAATGAATGAGGAGAGAAATTAAACGTTATTTTCTGATTGTTTCACGGCGGTTGTTTACGATCTAAAGCACAAATAAACACGGTCACACCTCCGCACAACCCTGCAGGAAGGTGACATATTTCCAGACTTTACTGTCTGTATATCTGTACTTTCTGCTCCTTACATTTTAAATACTGGTGCCAGCACGTCAGGTGGGGACCACACTGTCAACATTTCGGGCAGATTGGAGAATTTACGCTGAAGTTGTCGAAGGTTCACTTTTTCATGGAGAAATGCAGATTTTCGACGCCACGTGACGGACACGGTGTCAGACAAATCATCGTGATTTTGATATCTTTTCATCGTGAACTTCTTTCGTGTGAATTCACCGAATTGGAAGTCGATCCAATTAATTCTCAACGAGGAGTTCGTTAAAATAGAAGCTCTGGAAATGCCGCCAAAAACAGACATTAAGTTAAAAATGGCCGACTTCTTGTTGGGTTCAACTCCGAGAGGCTGTCGGACCATTTCTACACGCCCGTGTGCGAGACCTAAACACTACATATGTACGTCTTTGCCGCCACTGACGTGCGTTTTGAAACGCAGCCACCAAAAATACAATTCAACATTAAAGTGTGAGTGAAAGCTGCTCCACCTCACTTCCTGCATAGTACGCCTTTAGTTCCCAAACTGCACACAAGCTCCCCTCCTGATTTGTAAACGCTTTATACGCTGACTGCCTGAAAATACTGTATTTTGTGTAATTATTATTATTATTATTTGGAGCGATTAACTAGTTTTTTAAACGACTCTTTGTGTTTGGTGACAGACTTGTAAGATACAGTAGATATTTTTTTTAAAGACGTATTTTCTGTTTTACTTGAAAAGTGAAGTTTGTTTTTCCTTTTGGGGTTTCTGCTGGTGTTGTAAGGAGTACATGACTTTACCTCTCAGCACTACGTAACACTTTGTTTTTGCTTTTTACCAAATTGTCATCTCAAACATGCAGCTTTGTTCCTGGGATGGTTGGAAACTTTGGATTTGCTTTTTTTCTTCTAACGTAAACTGAAACTGTGTATAAAAAAAAAGGGGGTGAACAGAGATGTGTACAGTTTTTAAGTATTAAAGCAGATCTATTTATAAACTGGGTGTAATTAAGGGAAATTGTAACTGCGCAGTGAAAGTCAGCGAATCATTTACCGGCTTGTTGGTGAGCCGGAAAGCTCGAACATTATTTGTGTGACCAGTAAACACACAGCAAGTTAGTGGCTGCAGTTTGAATTCAGCTTTCCCGTTAAATCATGTAGAAAATGAATGGAGTCTGGTTGCTTTGGTGCTTGAGCTCAGTAACATTCAGCTGTAAACTGGACCAGGAGTTTAATCTTAGGAACTCATCACACGCCAAAAACAGGAAAACCATCTACAGTCGCGACTCCATTAAAGGGTCGCGTTGTGAGTAGACACGAGTCGCTTTAAAGGCTCACGCAAACCAAAACAAAGGTTGGACACGTTAGTGCTGCTTTAAGTGACAGAAACAGGTTTGTGGAGGTTTTGAATGCAGTCCGGTTGCTTGTTGTGGTCGTTGCAGCCTCAATGAAAGTCCAGAAAATAAAATAAAGCTGATTTTTTTGCTTATATTTTGGTTTATTTTCACACAAAGAATCCGACAAGAACTCAACCAGGATTCATTAAAGGACCCGTGTGTACGATTACAACCCTTACTAAGCCCCGCCTCCAATAACAGTTCAGCTAGCTATGTGCTAGGCTAATCTATGTTGAAAAGACAACCATATGTTGAAGATGTTTAAAAGATGAACGCGATATATAGTCACATCTTAAGTTAGCTAAAACACTGGCTAACCAGCTAGCTCTTCATCAATCGTTAGCTAGCTAGTTATATTTGATAGCGTCAACAAAATGCAAGCTAATTAGCCAACCAACAATTGATGTAGATTAGTTATTGATTATCTTTTAACCTAAATGTGTTAACATAGATTAGCCTAGCATAGCCTATCTCAGTACAGGAAAGGAGGAAGTTGACAGAGAGGGAATTAGGAAAGGTAATTTTAATACAGCTGTGAAGGAGAAACTACGGTGGCCCCAAAAAACCTGAAAGGTCCTTATCTAGAGTCAGTGTTTGGTTTGTCCTTTATGGGCTACCGTAGAAGAGGACCCGCTCCCTCTAAGGTAACAAAAACACAACGATATTTATTTTCAGGTGATTAGACATTAATTAATACCGGTTTCCTCCTCGGTGTCACATCGGACCTTTAAATGAATTTTGAATGGAGTCTGGTTGATCCCAGAAACGAGAAATGAAAGTCAAGAAAATAAAATAAAACTGCTTTTTTCCCTCCATATTATTTTTAAACAATGTGAAAAGAACCGTTAATCATCAATAAAGCTGATTAACACCAGATCAGTTTATTTCAGAGCAATAGAATCAGTGTGTCTGCCAATAACTGAATCTCATTTTACACTTTGATTATAAGCAGATTATAGACTAATGTTTGGAGGTCACGTATCCGCAGTAACACTAGCCAGTAGTGATGTAGGCAGCTGAACTGTGTCAGTCAAACTATATTTTCAGATTATTATATTTTGTCGTCTTCAGTGGCCAAAAGCAGAGTTTGAACCTTCAGACTGAGACCTGAACCCAAACTGTCGTCGGGTCCGGTCTGCCTGTAAATTATTGTTGTTGTTTAATGTGTACAGTGAAACTATTAAAGAGAGATTATAGATGCTAATCTGGCTGTACAGGAAGTAAACACAGGTGTTGTTTTATTTCTTTATTGTTGTTCCTTTTTTTCTTTTTTCAAAATGGGAGAGTGACAGATTTATCAGTAACAACAATAAAGGAATATGTTGTATATCAGGATGTGTTTGTTTATTCATACGGGTGCTTTACTCACTGCAACAGTTTCATCTTTATTGGACAATAAGACAACAATAAATGGAAAAAAGACCTGATATATAATTTAATATAATGATAATAAGTTATTGAACTCAAAAAATTATTGGATTTTAAGTGAAATTGACTCAATATTGTATCTTAAAAAATATCTTTGATCAATTAGTTTTAGTCATTTTAAGTGACTTAATTTTGTTTTTATTTCTACTGTAAAAACAAAATACCCAGTTAAGTTATTAATTATAATAATGTAACATATAAAACTCATTTAGTGTTAAATTATTAGCAAAAGCTGCTTAAGAATGTTTTTTAATTAAAAAAATTTGGTTTCAAGAAAAAGTTTAGACATTTTTTTTAAGTTAAATTAACTTTTCTAGTTTTACAGTGAAACACTTGAAAAACTAAAGTGAGAAAAAGCCTAAATTATATATTTATTTATTGTTTATTTGTATATATGTACACAAATTAAAAAGACCTAAACTAATTATTTAAAAAACATATAAATGATTAGAGCTGACTTTAAAAAAAAGAACATACTTTAAATAAAAAAAGAATAAATGTATTTGGGCTGTTAACAAATATTATTACATTATTATATATCATATTAAATAAGTGCAGGCTTGGGGAGTAATGGATTACATGTAATCAGGATACAACTGCAGTCCATTACAGTAACAGAAAAACAGCTGTAATCAGATTATATTTTCAATAAAGGTGTGTAATAGATTTAGATGTTTTTACATAATTTAAGGTTTTTATACCAAAAGAATCATTATTATGTAATTCTGTAAATGAGAAGGTTTTGTTTTTACTCTGAATAATTTCAGTAGTTTAAAACATTAAAGGATTAAATATTGTTTTATTATTCCCTTTCTGCTGCTTTAAAAAATAAAATAAAAAATTAGTCAATAAAATAAAAATAAATAGTAGTTTGAATGATGAATTGTTGACTTATTAAGGTTGGTTATTATTATTATTATTATTATTATTATTATTATTATAGTTATATATATTATAGTTATATGTAGATATAATATATGTATTATTGTTATATATATTATAGTAATATGTAGATATAATATTATTATATATTACAATTATAGATAGATATTATATTATTATATGTATTATTGTTGTTATATAGATATAATATTATGTATTATTGTTGTTATAAACATATAAAGGGGGTAAGGAAAATTTTAAAATGTTCACTCTTTGTTTCATTGCAGCCATTTGCTAAAATCAAAAAAGTTCATTTTATTTCTCATTAATGTACACTCAGCACTCCATCTTGACAGAAAAAAACAGAAATGTAGAAATTTTTGCAAACTTATTAAAAAAGAAAAACTGAAATATCACATGGTCATAAGTATTCAGACCCTTTGCTGTGACACTCATATTTAACTCACATGCTGTCCATTTCTTCTGATCCTCCTTGAGATGGTCCTGCTCCTTCATTGGAGTCTAGCTGTGTTTAATTAAACTGATTGGACTTGATTAGGAAAGGCACACACCTGTCTATATAAGACCTTACAGCTCACAGTGTATGTCAGAGCAAATGAGAATCATGAGGTCAAAGGAACTGCCCAAGGAGCTCAGAGATAGAATTGTGGCAAGGCACAGATCTGGCCAAGGTTACAAAAGACTTTCTGCAGCACTCAAGGTTCCTAAGAGCACAGTGGCCTCCATAATCCTTAAATGGAAGAAGTTTGGGACGACCAGAACTCTTCCTAGACCTGGCCGTCCAGCCAAACTGAGCAATCGTGGGAGAAGAGCCTTGGTGAGAGAGGTAAAGAAGAACCCAAAGATCACTGTGGCTGAGCTCCAGAGATGCAGTAGGGAGATGGGAGAAAGTTCCACAAAGTCAACTATCACTGCAGCCCTGCACCAGTCGGGGCTTTATGGCAGAGTGGCCCGACGGAAGCCTCTCCTCAGTGCAAGACATATGAAAGCCCGCATAGAGTTTGCCAAAAAACACATGAAGGACTCCCAGACTATGAGAAAGAAGATTCTCTGGTCTGATGAGACCAAGATTGAACTTTTTGGCGTTAATTCTAAGCAGTATGTGTGGAGAAAACCAGGCACTGCTCATCACCTGCCCAATACAATCCCAACAGTGAAACATGGTGGTGGCAGCATCAGGCTATGGGGATGTTTTTCAGCTGCAGGGACAGGACGACTGGTTGCAATTGAAGGAAAGATGAATGCGGCCAAGTACAGAGATATCCTGGAAGAAAACCTCTTCCAGAGTGCTCAGGACCTCAGACTGGGCCGAAGGTTCACCTTCCAACAAGACAATAACCCTAAGCACACAGCTAAAATAACAGAGGAGTGGCTTTGGAACAACTCTGTGACCATTCTTGACTGGCCCAGCCAGAGCCCTGACCTAAACCCAATTGAGCATCTCTGGAGAGATCTGAAAATGGCTGTCCACCAACGTTCACCATCCAACCTGACAGAACTGGAGAGGATCTGCAAGGAAGAATGGCAGAGGATCCCCAAACTTGTTGCATCATTCCCAAGAAGACTCATGGCTGTAGTAGCTCAAAAGGGTGCTTCTACTCAATACTGAGCAAAGGGTCTGAATACTTATGACCATGTGATATTTCAGTTTTTCTTTTTTAATAAATTTGCAAAAATTTCTACATTTCTGTTTTTTTTATGTCAAGATGGGGTGCTGAGTGTACATTAATGAGAAATAAAATATTTTAGC
The DNA here is from genome assembly GCF_905237075.1 of Dicentrarchus labrax. Lineage (NCBI taxonomy): Eukaryota > Metazoa > Chordata > Actinopteri > Moronidae > Dicentrarchus > Dicentrarchus labrax. The sequence continues at coordinate 34,648,365 of NW_026136720.1, forward strand.
AAATGGCTGCAATGAAACAAAGAGTGAAAAATTTAAAGGGGTCTGAATACTTCCCGTACCCACTGTATGTATTATTGTTATAGAGATATTATATGTATTATTGTTATATAGATATTATATATGTATTATTGTTATAGAGATATAATAATATATGTATTATTGTTATATAGAGATATAATAATATATGTATTATTGTTATATAGAGATAATATTATATGTATTATTGTTGTTATAGAGAGATATAATATATGTATTATTGTTGTTATAGAGATATTATATGTATTATTGTTATAGAGATATAATAATATATGTATTATTGTTATATAGAGATATAATAATATATGTATTATTGTTATATAGAGATATAATAATATATGTATTATTGTTGTTATGAGAGATATATGTATTATTGTTGTTATATAGATATTATATGTATTATTGTTATATAGATATTATATATGTATTAGTTATAGAGATATAATATATGTATTATTGTTATAGAGATATTATATGTATTATTGTTATAGAGATATAATATATGTATTATTGTTATATAGATATTATATGTATTATTGTTATATAGAGATATAATAATATATGTATTATTGTTGTTATAGAGATATTATATGTATTATTGTTGTTAGAGATATAATATATGTATTATTGTTATATAGATATTATATATGTATTATTGTTATATAGAGATATAATAATATATGTATTATTGTTGTTAGAGAGATATTATATGTATTATTGTTGTTATAGAAAGATATATTATATGTATTATTATTGTTATAGAGAGATATAATATATGTATTATTGTTGTTATATAGAGATATAATATGTATTATTGTTGTTATATAGATATTATATTATATGTATTATTGTTATATAGAGATAATATTATATGTATTATTGTTGTTATATAGATATATTATATGTATTATTGTTATATAGATATAATATTATATGTATTATTGTTGTTATAGAGATATAATATATGTATTATTGTTGTTATATAGATATATTATATGTATTATTGTTATATAGATATAATATTATATGTATTATTGTTGTTATATAGAGATATAATATGTATTATTGTTGTTATATAGAGATATTATATGTATTATTGTTGTTATATAGATATTATATTATATGTATTATTGTTGTTATAGAGATATATAATATATGTATTATTGTTGTTAGAGAGATATATTATATGTATTATTGTTATATATAGATATTATATGTATTATTGTTATATAGATATAATATATGTATTATTGTTGTTATAGAGATATAATATATGTATTATTGTTGTTATAGAGATATTATATGTATTATTGTTATATAGATATATTATTATATGTATTATTGTTGTTATAGAGATATATTATATGTATTATTGTTGTTATAGAGATATAATATATGTATTATTGTTGTTATATAGATATAATATGTATTATTGTTGTTATATAGAGATATAATATGTATTATTGTTGTTATATAGAGATATAATATGTATTATTATTGTTATATAGATATAATATTATATGTATTATTGTTGTTATAGAGATATAATATATGTATTATTGTTGTTAGAGAGATATATTATATGTATTATTGTTATATATAGATATTATATGTATTATTGTTATATAGATATAATATATGTATTATTGTTGTTATAGAGAGATATAATATATGTATTATTGTTGTTATATAGATATTATATGTATTATTGTTATATAGAGATATTAATATATGTATTATTGTTGTTATAGAGATATATTATATGTATTATTGTTGTTATAGAGATATAATATATGTATTATTGTTGTTATATAGATATAATATGTATTATTGTTGTTATATAGATATATTATATGTATTATTGTTGTTATAGAGATATAATATTATATATATGGAGTGAAGGTGTAGTTCCACCGTCCGGCCTCCAGGTGGCGCCGCTGTGCCGTCAGTGAGCTGACTCTGCCGTAAACATTAGCCGAAGAAGCTAGCTAGCTACTGTAAACAAAGCTGCCCGCCTGAGAAGAAGAAGAGAGGATCACAAACACCTCAACAACAACAACAACAACAACAACAACAACAACAACAACAAAGTAAGTGTAAACGGAATGACTCCCCCAATATGTGACCTCTGACCTTTCAGTCAGTGAGCTAACTAACCAGCAGCGGACCGTTCACTGTTAGCTCCATGCTAATGTATCTAATGCTAACAGCGTTAACCAACGCAGCTTCCGTACTTTACTGTGTGCTAGCTCTGCTAACGTTAGCTCACCGAAGCTCCTCCGCAGTCGCCCTCCGGTCCCGGACCTCCATGAGCCGCGGGAGCAGCCCTTCAGTCCGGCCCCGGACCTCCATGAGCCGGCCTGCAGTCTGACCGGAAGAGAATGGCTGCAGAGCTCTTCCCCACCAAGAAGCTGCTCCCCTCCTCCTCTTCCTCCTCTTCCTCCTCTTCCTCAGCGAGCAGCACCGCGTCCATCCAGCAGTACCAGCAGAACCTCACCAACAACAACACCGCCGCCTCCGCACAGGGCGGCTGCAACTGGCAGGGCCTGTACCCGACCATCCGAGAGAGGTGGGTCAGAACCAGAACCAGAACCACAGACACACACACAGAGACACACACACACAGACACACACACACACACAGAGACACAGAGACACACACACACACAGAGACACACACACACACACACACAGGGACCCAGAGACCCACCAGGTCCTGGTCCAGTCCTACACACGGTCTCTCTGACCCATCAGCACTCACATTAAGTTCTCAGAGTGTCAGTGTTTATGTTGGAGACGTTCACACACTGTGAGACCCGGTGAGACCCGGTGAGACCCGGTGAGACCCGGTGAGACACTGTGAGACCCGGTGAGACCCGGTGAGACACTGTGAGACACTGTGAGACCCGGTGAGACACTGTGAGACCCGGTGAGACCCGGTGAGACACTGTGAGACCCGGTGAGACACGGTGAGACACTGTGAGACCCGGTGAGACCCGGTGAGACCCGGTGAGACACTGTGAGACCCGGTGAGACCCGGTGAGACCCGGTGGTAACGAGTTGTGTGTCCCAACAGGAATTCAGTCATGTTCAACAATGAGATGATGGCAGACGTTCACTTCGTGGTCGGGCCGCCTGGCGGGACGCAGCGAGTGCCGGGACACAAGGTAACCCCCCCCCCCCCTCGTTGTTCACCGCCGTCAGTCTGTCTCTGTTGTCTCTGATGGCGTCCATGTTGTTCCTCCCTCAGTACGTCCTCGCCGTCGGCAGCTCCGTGTTCCACGCCATGTTTTATGGAGAACTGGCCGAGGACCAGGAGGAGATCCGGATCCCCGACGTGGAGCCTCCGTCGTTCCTCGCCATGTTGAAGTGAGTCGAGCGGCGCCGTTAAAAGAGCTGAAATGTGCATTAGTGTCTGACTCTGTCCCGCCCTCGTCCTCCTCAGGTACATCTACTGCGATGAGATCGACCTGTGCGCCGACACGGTGCTCGCCACGCTCTACGCCGCCAAAAAGTACATCGTGCCTCACCTGGCCCGGGCCTGCGTCAACTTCCTGGAGACGAGCCTGAGCGCCAAGAACGCCTGCGTGCTGCTGTCCCAGAGCTGCCTGTTCGAGGAGCCGGACCTGACGCAGCGCTGCTGGGAGGTGATCGACGCTCAGGCCGAGCTCGCGCTGCGCTCCGAGGGCTTCTGCGACATCGACACGCAGACGCTGGAGAGCATCCTGCGGCGGGAGACGCTCAACGCCAAAGAGATGGTCGTGTTCGAGGCGGCGCTGAACTGGGCCGAGGCCGAGTGTCAGCGGCAAGACCTGAACCCGACCATCGAGAACCGGCGCCTGGTGCTGGGGAAGGCCATCTACCTGATCCGCGTCCCCACCATGGCGCTGGAGGACTTCGCCAACGGAGCGGCGCAGTCCGGCGTGCTCACGCTCAACGAGACCAACGACATCTTCCTGTGGTACACCGCCGCCAACAAGCCCGACCTGCTCTTCTGCACCAAACCCCGGAAAGGCCTGGCGCCGCAGCGCTGCCACCGCTTCCAGTCCTGCGCCTACCGGAGCAACCAGTGGCGGTACCGCGGCCGCTGCGACAGCATCCAGTTCGCCGTGGACAAACGCGTCTTCATCGCCGGCTTCGGTCTGTACGGGTCCAGCTGCGGCTCGGCAGAGTACAGCGCCAAGATCGAGCTGAAGCGCCAGGGCGTGCCGATGGCCCAGAGGATCATCAAGTACTTCTCAGACGGTTCCAGCAGCACGTTCCCCGTGTGGTTCGACTACCCGGTCCAGATCGAGCCCGACACCTTCTACACCGCCAGCGTGGTTCTGGACGGCAACGAGCTCAGCTACTTCGGCCAGGAGGGGATGACAGAGGTGCAGTGTGGGAAAGTGACCTTCCAGTTCCAGTGCTCCTCGGACAGCACCAACGGCACCGGGGTGCAGGGGGGCCAGATCCCAGAACTCATCTTCTACGCCTGAGCCGGGCCCGGGGGGACGCCATGCCACAGAGATTCCTGCTTCACTGCCATGTAGACTTTTATTTTGAAAGTGTGGAGACGAGTTCTCAGGAAGCGGTTTGAGAACTCGATGAAGAATTTCTGGATTAATGGATGAAATCTGTTTCTAATCCAGATTCACATGAAGCACTAACAGGAGGAGTCCTAAAGACACACACACTACACACACACACTACACACACACACTGCAACTCCACCACTCACACACACTACACACGCACACTACACACACACACACACACACACACACACACTACAAACACACACTACACACACACACACACACACACACACACACACACACACTACAAACACACACTACACACACACATACACACACACACACACACACTGCACACTGCACATACACACACACACTACACACACACTACACACACACACAGTTTACAGTCGTAGAAAGAAACCAGAATTATTTCTTATGAAACGATGAATTGACTAATTGTTGCTTTTATTGATTTCAGAATCAGAATCAGAGATACTTTATTGATCCCTGGGGGGGGGGGCTCTTTAAAGGACCAGTGTGTGAGATTCGGAGGCAGCAGCCTGATGATGGGGGGGGGGTGCACATTCCTATAATCAGGTGATTAAACACTAATTAATCTCTATAAATATTCCAACAGATCGTCCTCAGTGTCACACACTGGACCTTTAATGTGACAGAATAAATTAAATCTAAAACTCAGTTCACTGCCGTCGTCCCTCCACAATAAGAGTTTGTTTTAAAGATAATTTGATTCATTACGAGACATTAACCGCTTTATTCAGCCTCCTCGTGACTTTTAATTTGAAAGAGCTGAAAACATTCCTGCTGTGACTGAAGCACTACTTTAATTTAGTGACCCGTGCCGGTGTTTATCGTGGCTGGGTTTTGGTATTTAAAGCTGAACAACGTGTTTTATATTTGTAAGTGGACGGGTGATCCCTCCCCCGTCTGGTTTTCTACTTGGGACCCGCTGCGACCGTCCTCTGGTGCTCCTCTGGTCCTCCTCTGGTTCTCCTCTGGTTCTCCTCTGGTGCTCCTCTGGTGCTCCTCTGGTTCTCCTCTGGTGCTCCTCTGGTGCTCCTCTGGTTCTCCTCTGGTGCTCCTCTGGTTCTCCTCTGGTGCTCCTCTGGTGCTCCTCTGGTGCTCCTCTGGTTCTCCTCTGGTGCTCCTCTGGTGCTCCTCTGGTTCTCCTCTGGTTCTCCTCTGGTGCTCCTCTCAACCCGTACACCTTCTGTTCTTTTGTGTTGTATTTAAAGACCCGTGTTCCTCACACATCGCCCCCACAGACACACTGTCAACAGCTCCTGTGCTTTTATTTTGAAAACCACAAACACCATGTTTGTACCGGTTCCTGGTTTCTGGTTTCATCCACGTTGCAGTTGTGTAAATATTTCTGTGATTGTGTCCTGATGCACTTCTTCGTCTGCTCTCTTTAAATATGGAGGACAAAAATCTGTTTTATATGATTCTATATTGCAGAAACATATTTTTGGACGTGTTTGTTTCCTGTTCTCTGATCCAACCAGAGAGTGCGGTGAGTCGGTGGCCTTATGAATGTGCTGTTTGGAAATAAAAGGTTCAGTCGATTTGTCCGAGTTGTTCAATAATGAACTGATGCTTTTATTTTGTAGAGACGTGTAGAAACCTTATAAACAGGGTTAGGTTAGAGGCTCTTCTGTGAATGAAATTACTTTTATAGATTAGATTGTATAATTTTATAATGATTTATTATAAACTGTGAACACGGTGTATCCTGACAGAGCGGCACTGATAAACAGCCTCAACCTGCAGAAGAAAGCAACCAAACAGCTGAAAGAACCAGGAATATATTAGAAAATTAATAATATATTATTAAAAAAAGGAAATAATACAGAGAATTGTATAAAAAGCTTCCTAAAACATCATAAAAACTGATCTCTGACAACAGCCGCTCCTGTTATTATTGTTTTTATATATAATTATTATATTCAGTATTATTATTATATATAACTATTATATTCAGTATTATTATTATTATATATAATTATTATATTCAGTATTATTATTATTATATTCAGTGTTGTTGTTTAACACTGAATATATATAAATGTAATAATGTGAGAGGATGGGATTATT